>NC_092334.1:105427500-105580000 GCF_046630445.1 Rutidosis leptorrhynchoides | reverse complement strand
CTTTTTGTGGGGTTCGATTTTAGAAAGAAACAACAATATCAATCTTCATTTTCTCGGTTCTTTATCGTCATCCTATCAATTCCATCTCTATCATACGATCCTTATAATAATATCATCATCATACCTAAATTATCATCATACTCTAATCATCATCATAATCGTATTCATCATCATCTTTATCTCATCGATCATAATCCTAATTTTATCAAGGAATATCATAAATCTCACGATCATGTCCTCATCTTCACTTATCATGATCTATACCACATTCTTCATCAACACCCGCTATTATTGAAACCCTCTTCACCGTACCATTAGTCATCATTTTCTCTAGTCACCAGCATCATCTATCCTCTTCTCATCATCACGTAAAATAACAGAAATTAAGTAGAAGCTTGCAGCGACAGGAACAGCTATCTTAGTTAAATTTTTCCCTTTTTATAAGTGATTAAATGGCCCATATACAACCCAATTATTTAAATCAAACGAAAGCCCAAGTGTGATCCATAAAGCATGTTAAAAAGAAAGAATGATGATTAAATAAGGGGAGTACGTGGGATCAGTTTGGTCAGTAAAGAAATTTAATAATCAAACTTTTAGCTGGCATCCATCTAATTTCAATCCCTCAATTTACTTTACCTCCCACATGTGTCGATTGTAAATTATAAAATCCCACTTGTTTACTTTGATAAATTTCTATTATATATCTATGTTGACAGACTTATATATTCAATCATTTCTGTTTCTTTACGTGCTCAACAGAAGGAAAAGATGCAGCAACAATATCTACGTCAACAGAAACTAGATAGGGCTGTAGTTCGATGGTTTCAATTAGGCATATAAAGAATCAACAAGGTGATTCATGGAGTGGCTCAAGATAAAGGATTTGTAGAGAGAGAGAAGAAAAAATAGAAGAAAGTGGCGGTTGAATAAGGCTACACAAACGGCAGTAAACAGCGAAACAATAGCTGTTGTAGTAGTTCTTTCGTTGTTGTGGTGTTCGAATTCAAAACAGGAAGAAGGAAGAGTGGTGTTTTTGGTTACAAGAATTAAGAGAGGAAACAGAAATACTTACAACATGGTTTTGGCTAAAACGAATTCAAGCACAGAAGATGACGGTTTTCTTTATATCTTTATTTGATTTTTTCTTTTCGTTCTTTCTCCTGAATTGCATCAACTCTTATATATAATGTAAGTAAGATGTTAATACAGTACCAGATTCGTTAAATCTTATCTTGTATCAATAATTGGGCCGACAGGAAAGTGGAAGAAAGAACAGAGAACAAAGAAAATAAGATAAATTGATTGTGATATTCAACTGAATTTGGATTCATTCTATTGTTTTAGATTCTGATTTGTACGAAGAAAACCAATCAACTACAGCTTGAAAAGGATTGGAAACAGAATACGTTCCCTTCTATGTTTATATATGTATATACGGTGTTTATATATTTATATATCTATTTATGTAATTACATATAAATATATCTGTATTTCGTGTATATATATGCATTTATATATAACTGTAATTATCTGTATAATATATCTGTATTGGTTTATTGAATATGTAAAGAAACATATTAATATTTAATATACAAACATTAATATTTAATATTTAATATTAATAATATTAATAAAACTCATAATAATATTGAATATAGAAATAAATATGATATTAATATTATAATAATACTAATAAGAATACTGATAATAATAGCTATATTTTTAACTTATAATTACATTTAATATATTAATACTACAATTTGTTAATTATATAATATTTTGTATGATATCGTTCAATGAATATTTAATATTTATAACTTTTATATATATTACAATATACATATAATAATAATAATAATAGAAATCATACATCTTTATATATAGAATCATTTTAATTACAACTTAATTACTCTGAATATTATTTTGTATTTTTATATATACTTATATTTATATTTATATAGATATGTATACATATTTATTTACAAATAACTGTTCGTGAATCGTTGGAAACAATCCAAGATTAAATAAATTCATGAAGCTGTTCAAAATTTTTGAGACTCAACTTTAAAGGCTTTGCTTATTGTATCGAAATCATATAAACTTTAAGTTTAAATTTACTCAGAAATTTCCGGGTTGTCACAGTACCTACCCGTTAAAGAAATTCCGTCCCCGAAATTTGATCGAGATCGTCATGGCTGACAATAAATATATTTTCAAGACTCATATGAGTTGATAAATAGAGTTTTATCATCATTGAGTAATATGGATAAAATAATTCAATTATTCGAAGAGTACGAATGAAGTTATCACAAAAGAGTGAAATAAAGAAGTAAAGATTTGTCTTAGCTTTTGACGTAGTCAGGTTGAATTCCGGAATTCAAGGGATTTAGAGAAAATCTTCGTAATAAGATTTGATTCTTCGAAAATTAAGAAATTAGGATCCTCTTTGATCAAATATGTTAATCTGTTTTGATTGCTCTGTCGGATATTTCACTATAAATCCACTCTCTTCGTTTCCTTTATATTTTGGAGTTCCATCCTTTTGTTTTCTCTCCCCGACTTTAAGTCAAGCGAATAATGGTCCAGAATTCGTAGGTATGAAGTTTTGAATGAACATAACTAATGTTTTTAATAAATTGTAATGACATGATCTTGCTTGGTTAAATTAGCAGAAGTTACCGAAAAGATAGAACTATTAAGAATATATGTTCTTGATTTGTTTAGAGATTAGGTAAAATGTAAGAGTCGTGTAACATGACACATGATGACGTTATGGTCTGTGAATCATCACGTTCCATTAGAAACTCAGTATGACTTACTGTAATATAATCACGTTGATCAGTGTTATTATATTATACTAACTCATGCTTCAGTTCCCAACACTACTTCAAAAACATTCATATTTTAAATTCGAAGGTTTACAGAATATAGAAACTAAAACAGTTTCCTTTTATGTTATAACACAGATAGCGCAGAGAGATAATTAATATCGGGCGAGTATATTTATGAAGATATCTTCAGAAATATTGAGGATATTTATAATGAAAGATACGATAATATCTTATAATTCTACAATTAAAATGTGATGAAGAAATTCATTCACAATGATTTAGAACAATTATGGAACAAGGTATTCGCTAAAGATTTCATCAGAAATAGAATCATCTGTATTCTTCATGTACAAGTTTAGTCCTTGTGATTTGTTCAGAGTCTCCTTCATGGTTTGCTCAATTCATTTTTCAGTATCAAAACTTTTGAGCTTTTTCAGTATGTCACTCTTTATTATCAAACTTTTGACTGTTTAAACAGTCTTCAGTTTTCGCTGCTTCATCAGCTTCTTCAGAACTCGGAGATCTGATTCGTAAGCTAGAGTGCTTTTCAGGAATTCAGAATCGAAATTCGTAAATCCAGGAGATAGAAGTTATATATATATATATATATATATATATATATATATATATATATATATATATATATATATATATATATATATTTATATATATATATATGTATGTATATATATATATATGTATATATATATATATGTATATGTATGTATATATATATATATATATATATATATATATATATATATATATATATATATATATATATATATATATATATATATATATATATATATATATATATATATATAAATATAATAGTTGTCGTAGAATCGCTGAGAAATTCGAGATTATCGATTGATGCCTCCCGGTATTTGGTATGGTATTTATCTTTACAAGATGTCGATGAGTTCGTGATAAGAATTTAATAGATAAATATAGTGATTTGTCAGAGAGATTTAAACCAAAGAGTAACGAGGTTGCTGGTACGTTTGCTGGTAATATAGTGGAATATAAAAGGTTCCCCGGTAACAATAAAAGACCACGCATATATATCAAGGTTATGATAAGGTTGTTTTGAATGAAAAGTCGAAGTTGACTTGCTGGAGCTATGACAAAATTGGCTAATTTGGAAAGGGATTGCAAGGTTATTTTCGGTAATAACAATGCCCAAAGAGCTAACACAGATACGTGTTAAACGTTTACTCAGGTTTCGAGTGTTTTCAGGTGAATAACTATATGCATCAGTCTTTTCTTTCGTAGATGAAGTGCGGTTGGTTCATCCTCTCGATTGAGGTGTTTTCAAGAATCATGAAATATTTGAACGCAGATTGTAATCGTCAAGATACAAATGAGGTTAAGATGAAATCAAGTGGCAAACTTAAAGAAATGTTTAGTTTCATATGTTATAATCAATATTTTAATTCATTTTAATTGTCCAATATTGGTAGTCCACAGCTAGTAGTCCACAGTTAGTAATTCATATATAGTTTAATATATAATATTCGAATTAATTAATACGTATTCGTGACCCATTGTATACATGTCTCAGACTCGATCAAAACTCAAAGTATATATATATTATTGTAGAATCAACCTCAACCCTGTATAGCTAACTCGATCATTACCGCATATAGAGTGTCTATGGTTATTCCAAATAATATATATAGATGCGTCGATATGATATGTCAAAACCTTGTATATATGTCCTGATATTTAAAGTGCGTAAAATAAATAACAGAAATTAAATGACGATAAATAAAATTACGAGAATAAAAATTGCGATAAATAAATGTAATAAGGAATTAACAGTTAGCTCAGAACAGTTAGCTAGGATTTTGTTAGCGTGGATTCTTAACAGAATTTCTCATAGTTAATTTGTTTGTTTCTAACAAATTTTATTTTGTAAAATGTTTTCTTCATTATGCCACTTGTTGGATTCTGATAATTCAAAATCTAAATATGAAATTGAATGAAAATGGTTATTCTATGGTGAACGGATTCGTATATCTATGGATGTAAGTAGGATAGTAAATGGCTGTTGAATCAGATTCGAAGAATGTAGTGTGTAACTTATTAATGTGAAATCTAAATATTCCTCGGGTATTACCTACCCGTTAAAATATTTTCACCATTAACAGTTTGTACGAAAGAATTTTTTTTAATTACAATCTTTAAGAAAATATACTTACATATATATTTTCTTCAGATGCAATCATAGATTTAATGAGTTAATATAATATTAATCTCATTTGATTTACCTTTAGAACTAGAATACATATTCTATAAAACATTAGAGATTACATAATCTCCATGAAGAACGAAGATACTTGATGTAGAACGATACGTAGAACGATGATTATACTCGAGATACAAAATGAGGTGTTGAGGCATGGATTGTTGATGGTACTGGTGCTGTTTATTGACGGTACAGTTGGTGCCGATGATGTTGTTGAAGCTGATAAATTTTGTACCATATTCTCCAATTGATTACTCGAGCGCGAAGTTCGTTGACTTCTTCCATTATTCCAGGATGATTGTCGGTCGGAACGAGCGGATGAATAAGGTTTTATATTTGAGATAGTACATAATCATAACGAGATATTCGGGTAATGAGGGCGAAAATAGTGTTTCGGATTGGTTCACCGATGAGTGCTTCAGGTTCTTCGCCAAGAGTGCAGGTTGGTGGGTGGAAAATATCACCTTCTTCTCGTCTCCATCGATTAAGTCGACTACGAACCTATCCCCAATTTATTCAGAATTAAAGATGACTAGTTGGTTGATCCATTTCATTTACACTGCTTTCTGAGCTTAGGTGAATATCCATGTCGGAATAGCTGTCGGAGTAACTATCGGAATAGCTATTGGAATCTGAGGGATTCGAATTGGTTGAGGGATCCATCTCGTACGATCGAATGAAAGATTTTCGATATGAAAAGGATTATAGGATGTAGATTAGTACCCTGCAATACATGATTTGCATATGCATATATAATACTAAAATCCCATAAGTTACGGAGGAATCTACGAAACCTGTCAAGCAGAGTCTACAGTAACGATTACGCTAAGATATGAATTATCAGATACGCTAAGATATGAATTTTGTCTATACACTATTCATGCAGTCAATGCAGCAAAACGTGTCTAGACTAAGAATGATAAGCAGGTAATTTCCGACAAGAAATGATAAGCAATACTTTTGACATGCAGACACGGTCGAAGTCCAGACTCACTAATGCATCTAAACAACTATCAGTTAGACACACTAATGCAAGACCTGGTTCACTAAGACCACCGCTCTGATACCAACTTTAACAACCCGTTCATATTGATTATAAACGAATTACAATAATTGATTTCATTGCGAGGTACTTGACCTCTATATGTTACATTTTACAAACATTGCATTAGTTTTAAAAGACAAACTTTCATTACATCGAAAGTTGACAGGTGATGTTTTGCGAGGTGTATACGAAATAGTTTTATTTTTATTACGAAATACGATACAATTTACACAAGTTTTATTTATTTATATAGATGGGATATACTTAAACATTGCTACAACACTTATAGGCAGTGTACCTAATCGTAGAGTAGTGTAGTTTTTAGTAAGTCCGATTCATTCCACAAGGAGACGGCTTATTGCGTACACTATATTTTTAAACAATTATATTTGTATATATATATATATATATATATATATATATATATATATATTAGTAATATAGTAGTATTATTATTATTATAAAATGGGGGTTTTACCGTTTAATGACCGGTTTGTCGATTTTAAATAAAGCGTAAAGATAAATGACGATAATATAAATGTCAGAATTTAAATTGCAATAAAGTAAATTGCAGTAATTAAAATGACAGTAAATAAAGGTATGATGAAATATGAAATAACAGTATTATGCTTATTTAAACTTCCGTAATCATGATGTTTGACGTTTTAATTTTAATTTATTATCCTGGGTTAATTGTCCTTTGTCCTGGATTATTTGATACCTATTTGGTTTTTGTCCATAATAGTCCATCGGTCATAATTATAAAATACTCTTCAAATTAACCTTATTCCCGAAGTCAAATATTCCAACTAATTAGGGATTCGAACTGTAACAAGGTTTTAATACTTTGTTTAATGATTACACCAGGT
Source organism: Rutidosis leptorrhynchoides (assembly GCF_046630445.1). Classification (NCBI taxonomy): domain Eukaryota; kingdom Viridiplantae; phylum Streptophyta; class Magnoliopsida; order Asterales; family Asteraceae; genus Rutidosis; species Rutidosis leptorrhynchoides. The sequence goes on along the minus strand of NC_092334.1, from coordinate 105,572,998 downwards.
TATCGACTGCGTGTAATCCAAGGTTTTATTACTTTGTCAACAATTACACCAATTATCTTTGTATGTAATCCACCCCTGTTTTAATGAGATATGAATATTAATTTACCTACTTGATCAGAATGAATAATCAATTACCCAACCCGAATAATTAATTAAATGATTGTAAACGATGTCGTATAAACCTCACTAAATAGGACATTCGTAATCAATTTAATAATTATTAGTTTAACTAATTTGAAGATAGGTTCGACAGGTTCCACTGAGTTGTTGTTCAATTAGACAATACCCCCTACCTATTAATAGTCAATAGTCCAATGTTCACAAGTGTCGGTCTTTTGTCCAAACCTTAATTATGGTACAAAATCCAATAACCCCGTCTTAATATTTAGTCTAATATCACGATTACTTCGGCTCAAATAAGCATAATAATAACGTAGTTACGAGACATTAAATTAAAAAGGAAGAACATAGCTTAGAGTGGTGATTAATTACGTAGCGTTGCACGGACAGAATTTCTACTTACAAAACCTTGAAACATTTCTTACAATAACCCAATTATTATTAATCTTAAATTAAACTTAAAATTATTAATATAAATATATATAATTTGATCAGAGGAAAGAAAGGAAAAAGATGTGTTTTACATTCGCTGAAAACGTTACAATTTATAGGACCTGACCTGAGATTCCCTGCCATGCGATCGCATGCTTCTTCCCCTTCTTGGCCATGCGATTGCATGGCCAGCTGTTCTAGCTCACATTTGGTTTTTAAAACGTGGGCGGCTGTTTTAATTTAATATATAATATCATATATATAATTTTATATAATTATATATATATATTATATTATATTCTTGTGCATAGTAGACTTGTAATTTTAGCTCCGTTGACTCGCGCGGCTCTTTTGTCTTCGCACTTATTTATTTAAACGAATATTACATAAAAATAGAACAATTACAACTAAAAGCTTTACATATTGTAAGGATATTGATACCAAATATATGTTCATTTAGAGCACTATCAAATATCCCCACACTTGAGCGTTGCTTGTCCTCAAGCAATACATAACTTGAAATAAAATCACACTTCACTCGAATCAATTTTTTTATTCTCACACTTTATACATCAGTGATTTTAATACGGCGGTATAAACAATGATAGTAACAATGTGGTTTACAGTCCCACATGACTATGAAAATGTAGATCCTTTAAGGAAATTGGATCTTTATGAAAACATTTGATCTTTTGAAAATTCATTCTAGCTTTTACCCTAGACAAGTTTTCCGGAATAACCCTTCACCGGTGTTTGCAAAATGATTTTATGGGTTTTGTGGGTTTCAGATTCAAAATTTTAGCTCAAAATCTTGTGGTTTTGTGTCACCCACTTGCTAACCTTGTATTAGGAAAGCACACGTCCAGTATACTTGCTCCGTATATTATCTTTCGGTAAACTACCGTCCAATTGTAAAGGAAAGCGTTGAACAAGCAACCGTTAAGACAATGTCTAATGACATGCAGATGTTCATGGTCCACAACGTGTCGGATGCAATTACTATCCTTTGTAGGAGCAATAGTAACAATCACCGTATAATTTTTTGATCTGGCACAAGGTCCTGTCTTCGACCATGCTATGCAACCACCGTTCTTACGGTTGACAATTGAATTGGTTCAGGTGACCTAATAAATTTTAGGTGAATTCCTAGGATTTTACGTTCAATGGTAATGAACGCATTGAAAATAGGTTTTCAGAAAACAAATTGACTTTAATTTGATCAAAATATTTTCTCGTTCAAGCTCGAGTTTAGATATCATCGAATTCCATGAGTTTGTAATTCTCAATCTTTAAGGTCAATATCAAGGATTGAGTAATATCAGTCTTAAAAGCTGATTTTTAATCTTTAAGGAGATTATCCTTTCTGGAGGTCTGATTCATTAGTCTTATCAAGCTAATTTGCAAAGCGCCCTCCCCATTTTATGAGACAGATCCTCTCATGGTTAGGATAAGTCTGACCACTTGGCGACCCTATTTGATGCTGAGGTCTGTGGATTTCTTGTTGATTTTAGAGATGACTTTTCTAGATTTTTCGTCAACCTACAGCTGGTCTGGACGACAACTTCCTGACCTAAATCAAGAAGCGCGTGTCTTTTTCGGAAGACTTTACTTCCTTTTAATGATAGAATTGATTCATCGTGTAGATCCATCTATTCTTTCAAAGGTATTACAATAAATCGGGTAAAACTGATTAGTTTAGTCCAAAGCAAAAGTACCTGCAATAATCTGGACCAAATATGTGATATGTGTTTTAAAGAACTTGGTAAATTCTTCTCACACTTAGCTTTTATTTATTCTTTTCTTTGCCTTTTTATTCTCTCCTATTCCATTTTAAATGAATTCAAGCGTTTTGGGCTGTTTCTCCATTTATGTTCTCTCCGAGGTAACAATAATTTCGGTATTTGCACATAGTTTTATCGTTCATAAATATGTATAAACATGATTTTGAATTCATTTAGTTGAAAATTTTTCAAATTTTTACAAAATTTGGCAAATAAACTAAGTGTAAACCCGAGAGAATTTATAAACCTTCCCCACACTTGAGATCATGCAATGCCCTCATTTGCATGAAATCAGACTATAATTATAAATTCATGAGGGTGATTAGCGTAGAAAAGTGATTAAAAATACCGAGTTTGCAAACATATTATTTTATATCACATTTGATATTTTGGGTCTTGTCGTCAAAATTAGTAGCTTTTGCTGAACTTTAATGTCAGTCTTTGTAAGTGCGATGTTTTACCCTGTTTTGTACATAAGATAAACTACAAACATACATAATATTTTTATTATTATTATTATTATTATTATTATTATTATTATTATTTTTATTATTATTATTATTATTATTATTATTATTATTATTATTATTATTATTATTATTATTATTATTATTATTATTATTATTATTATTATTATTATTTAAATCTTTATTTATTAAAACAATTTAAATGAATAATTTTTTAAAATTTTGTTTCGTATTACTTTAGGTAGTTTCGGTATGTTTACCTAGTCCGTCCCTCGACAAAATTTAAAATTTGTCGTTAAAGCGATTGTTTTAAAAGCAAAGATTTTTGGGTTTTTATTTTTTATTTTTTTTGGTATACTTTAGATCAATAAAATTAAAAAAATAATGATAACAAAATTTTTCGCCCCGCCCTCGGGTAAAGCAATTTCGGTTCCATGACCTAGTCTTCAACTTACGATGAATTTTAGAAATCATTTTTTAAACTTAATAAAATAAAGTATTTTTTTTAAATCACACAAAAATTAAATTTAAAAATGCAAATTAATTTCATACAAAACCTACAAAACAAAAATTCAGAATGGGGGGAGAAAACTAGCTCTTTAATGTCTGCTAGTGGAAAAGACCAATCGGATTCCATTCTCGGAACTACACGAGAACAAAACAACTAACTCTAGACAGCATTATTTCTTAGAACATTTGAATCTCCCCACACTTAGGTAGCTGTGGTGTCGAATTTGTGATTAACTTCATTGTCAATTTCTCTTGGACCATAATCAAATTGCATATCTATGACTTTTGCTTTGAGCCATTGGTTGTATTCCTGTGTAATATCTACAAATTCAACTAGTTTTGCCTTTTCTTTAGGCGATAGATTGGATACTAACCGGTTACATAACTTAAAGTTCCCCTTGGTTCTAGCATCGCGAATCCGTTTAATAAGTTTCTTCATTGAACTATTAATAACGGGGTCATTTAATTTCATATCAACAACGGGGTTCTTTGTTATCAGGTCATCATTAGGTTTTACTTCATCTTCCCCACACTTAGGCGTTTTATTATTGTTAAGCACTACCGTTAGAGTTGGTAAAACAATATGGTTCTTACCAATCATTTTTGTTGGTTCAACGGTTTTGGTTGGTGGAGATTTAGCCTTTCGTCTCATAAAGGTGATTGATTTTTCATCATTACTAAGTGTCATTCTACCCTCTCTTACATCAAATAACGCCCCGGTGGACGCTAAGAATGGTCGACCTAAAATTAGAGGAATGTTTGGGTCCTCTTCTATGTCAATGACAATAAATTCGACTAGAAAGGTTAAATTACCTAGTTGAACGGGTAGGTTGTCAGCAATTCCAACTGGGTGCCTAATGGTTTGATCAAAGAGTCGAACACTCATTTCCATTAGACTTAACTCACCTACTCCTAATCTCTTATATAATGAAAGAGGCATAACACTTATACTCGCACCTAAATCAGCTAGTGCATCATACATGACACAATCACTAAGTAGACAAGGAACAATAAATTCACCCGGATCACCTAACCTGGGTGGAGGTTTTGGTGGAACTGTCTTCTCCGGGTTTATTTTTACGGTTTTTGTTTCTTGCACTTTCTTATTCTTCTTCTTCTTTCCAGAGGTATCACAAACTTTATTACCTATTACTTGCTAATACTCAACTCCTTTTCTTGGAAACGGGATGGGTGGTTTGTATGGTGCCACCACTGGCTTTACATACTCGGGTGGTGGTGGTGTTGTAACTTCTTCATTGTTACTCACATCTTAAATCTTCCCATCTTCTGGTGCTGATTTTTCAGAATTTGTTGACACCATATTCCCTCTCACTCATCATGCTAGCAAGAGTACCTACATGTTTTTCTAGATTTAAAATGGAAGCTTGTTGAGTTCTTAATGACTGATCAAACCTCTCATTCGTTTGGGTTTGAGATGTAATAAATTGTGTTTGAGATTCCATTAGCTTTGCCATCATTTCTTCCAGATTTGACTTTTTCTCTTCGGTTTGTTTTGGTGGTTTATACAAGCTAGGTTTTTGTTGATTGAAAGTGTTGTTTTGAGTTGGTTGGTTATTCGGACCTTGTTGGTTGTACTAGTTATTGTTGGGTCCATTTGGATTGTAAATAATGTTTTGATTTCGATTAAAGTTCAGCCTTGGCGGTTGATAATTATTTTGATAATTATTTCCCGGCCTTTGGTTCATGTAGGAAACATTCTCACGTTGTTCCATATTTTGCTCAATGTGACAATCTTTCGTTAAGTGTGGTCCACCGCATTGCTCACAACTGATTCGTATTGCGTGAATATCTTTATTCATCTTTTCCATTCGTCTCTCGAAAGCATCTATTTTTGTGGAAACGGAATCAATGTCATGGCTAGAATCGGCTCTAGCCTCTTTAGATGAACAAAAGATATCTTTTTCTTGGTGCCACTCATGAGAGTGGGAGGCTGTATTATCAATTATCTTGTGAGCTTCGGTTGCGGTTTTCTTCATAATGGAACCGCCAGCTGCTATGTCGATGTCTTTTCGTGTAGTAATATCGCATCCTTGGTAGAATATTTGTACTATTTGATAAGTATCTAAACCGTGTTGAGGACATCCTCTCAACAATTTTCCGAATCTTGTCCACGCTTCATATAAAGTTTCATTTGACTTTTGCGTGAACGTAACAATTTTTCCTTGAAGTCTCACGGCTTTAGATACCGGAAAGAATCTTTTAAGAAATTTTTCAACTAAGACATCCCATGTGTCAATCGCTCCTTCAGGTAACGATTCTAACCAATCTTTGGCTTCTCCCTTTAAAGTCTAGGAAAACAACATGAGATAGATCTGTTCATCCTCAACTTCTCAGATTTAAAATAGAGTACAGATCCTATTAAAGGTTCAAAGATGTTCGTTTAGATCTTCTTTTGGCGTACCACTATATTGGCATTGATTAGTTACCATGTGTAGGATTTGTCCTTTGATTTCATAATCTAGCACATTAATGTCTGGCTTAATAATGGCGTATCCTTGGCGAGTGTGTTTAGCCCTCATTCGGTCTTCCATACTTAGAGGTTCCGGATTTTCCATGATTGAATTTGTTGAATCTGAGTCACCAGAGGATTCTGACTTAATGGTTTCTTCCTCGACAATCTCTGGATAAGTGATTTGTGGTTCAGGAGGAATGATTAGTGGTTCAGGATCTCTGAATTGTCCCTGAATATCCTCCTGATTCTCAATTGTGAGGTTGGGTTCAAAAAATGGATTATCGAAAATTTGAATTGGAGTACTTGGTCGTCTAGATGATGATTCTAAAGAAAAATCAACGGCGACAATGTTGGCTAGATGTCTTGATCGAGTTACAGGTGGTGAACGTATGAAAGGTGATGAACGTTTTGCTCGGTGCATTCACTGAATATCCTATTAGTTATAAAAGATAAAAATTATATAAGCTATCAAATTAATAGACTTTTTTGATTTTGCCCACGTTTCAAATAGCCAATAGATGCAGCACGTAGCCAGGACCCTTTAAATCGAAAGTCCACAACTCGCCACTAACGAATCCAACTATTACTACGAACTAGAAAATTTGGACGTCTATTAATTTAACCGATCAAAATAATTTTTCGTCGAAATTTAAAGAAAATAAAGAAAATTCTAGGGCCTAAAAACTAGAGCGTAGAAATGAGAAAGAAAAAGAGCGCGACGAAAAACGTCAAAAAATAAAAATAAGAAAGAAAACGTCGAAACTTAAAAGTCTAAAAACTAAATCTAAAAAGTTGTGCCTAAAGGTATTAAGGCTTAAAAGGAATTCTATTTTGAAAACGGCAATAACTTAATTAGGCACTAAAATCTAAATCTGCGTCGCAAAATTCTAAAGGGCCTAAATTCTAAATTTAAAGAAAAAGCACTTAAGGGATTTTACGGCAAAGTCTAAAAATCTAGAAATAAAAATAACTACGGCAAAAACTAAACTTAAAACTAATTACGAACGATACGACTAAAAAGGTACAATTAATAAAAGATATAAACTAAAAATAAAATTTATATAAAAATATTATTTTTATATTATTATTATATAAAAATATTAATCTATATAAGTAAATAATAAATATTAAAACTTAAAATACAAATTTAAAAAACTAAAACTAAATATTAATAAATAAAACCCTAATAATAATAATTATAAAATTAAACCCTAAATACGTAATAAATACTCCTAGGTTTCCTGTCAGCACCCCTCATGCGACCGCATGAGGTTATAGTGTTGGGCTCATGCGATTGCATGGCCCAATTTTCCAGAATTGATTCGGGCTGGTACCAGTTTCGGCCCAAATTTAATTTTAATTTATTTGATTTTTTTCAATTTTCAAAATATTACAAAATGTTTATATAATTTAAAATAAACTAATATTTTAAATCTAAAAATAAAAGTCCTTGTTAATATTATATATAAAATCTTAAAAATATATATATATATGTTCTTTTTATAATTTTTTTTAAACGTATTATAAATACAAAATATTTTTACGAAATAAGAGATAATATATTTTTACAAAAATATAGTTTTACTAAAATATAGCGTAAAAATATAGCGTTTCGCCGGTTCCCCGGCAGCGGCGCCAAAAATACTTGATGTTTTGCGAGGTGTATACGAAATAGTTTTATTTTTATTACGAAATAGGATACAATTTACACAAGTTTTATTTATTTATATAGATGGGATACACTTAAACCTTGCTACAACACTTATAGGCAGTGTACCTAATCGTAGAGTAGTGTAGTTTTTAGTAAGTCCGGTTCGTTCCACAGGGAGACGGCTTATTGCGTACACTATATTTTTAAACAATTATATTTTATAAAAATATATATATATATATATATATATATATATATATATATATATATATATATATATATATATATATATATATATATATATATATATATATATATTAGTAATATAGTATTATTATTATTATTATAAAATGGGGGTTTTACCATTTAATGACCGGTTTGTCGATTTTGAATAAAGCGTAAAGATAAATGACGATAATATAATTGACAGAATTTAAATTGCGATAAAGTAAATTGCAGTAATTAAAATGACAGTAAATAAATGTACGATGAAATATGAAATAAAAGTATTATGCTTATTTAAACTTCCGTAATCATGATGTTTGACGTTTTGATTTTAATTTATTACCCTGGGTTAATTGTCCTTTGTCCTGGATTATTTGATACCTATTTGATTTTTGTCCATAATAGTCCATCGGTCATAATTATAAAATGCTCGTCAAATTAACCTTATTCCCGAAGTCAAATATTCCAACTAATTAGGGATTCGAACTGTAACAAGGTTTTAATATTTTGTTTAATGATTACACCAGGTTATCGACTGCGTGTAATCCAAGGTTTTATTACTTTGTTAACAATTACACCAATTATCTTTGTATGTAATCCACCCCTGTTTTAATGATATATGAATATTAATTTACCCACTTGATCAGAATGAATAATCAATTACCCAACCCGAATAATTAATTAAATGATTGTAAACGATGTCGTATAAACCTCACTAAATAGGACATTCGTAATCAATTTAATAATTATTAGTTTAACTAATTTGAAGATAGGTTCGACAGGTTCCAATGAGTTGTCGTTCAATTAGACAATACCCCCTACCTATTAATAGTCAATAGTCCAATGTTCACAAGTGTCGGTCTTTTGTCCAAACCTTAATTATGGTACAAAATCCAATAACCCCGTCTTAATATTTAGTCTAACATCACGATTACTTCGGCTGAAATAAGCATAATAATAACTTAGTTACGAGACATTAAATTAAAAAGGAAGAACATAGGTTAGAGTGGTGATTAATTGCGTAGCGTTGCTCGGACAGAATTTCGACTTACAAAACCTTAAAAAATTTCTTACAAAAACCCAATTAATATTAATCTTAAATTAAACTTAAAATTATAAATATAAATATATATAATTTGATCAGAGGAAAGAAAGGAAAAAGATGTGTTTTACATTGGCTGAAAACATTGCAATTTATAGGACCTGACCTGAGATTCCCTGCCATGCGATCACATGCTTCTTCCCCTTCCTGGCCATGCGATTGCATGGCCAGCTGTTCCAGCTCACATTTGGGTTTTAAAACGTGGGCGGTTGTTTTAATTTAATATATAATATAATATAATAGTTTTATATAATTATATATATATATTATATTATATTCTTGTGCATAGTAGACTTGTAATTTTAGCTCCGTTGACTCGCGCGTTGATGCTCGGTTCATGTCTCGGTTCCGGATTTTCGAACGTCCTTTCGTACGTGTAGATATCGTGTACTTTGCGTTTCGCGGCTCGTACTCTTGTCATTTTTAGACGTTTCTTATCAATAAATGGAACCACTTGAATTATATCTTATTCATTTGAGCTTTTTGGTCATTTGCGTCTTCAAATCGTCATTTTCTTCTTTTGTCTTCGCACTTATTTATTTAAACGAATATTACATAAAAATAGAACAATTACAACTAAAAGCTTTACATATTGTAAGGATATTGATACCAAATATATGTTCATTTAGAGCACTATCAAATATCCCCACACTTGAGCGTTGCTTGTCCTCAAGCAATACATAACTTGAAATAAAATCACACTTCACTCTAATCACTTTTTTTATTCTCACACTTTATACATCAGTGATTTTAATACGGCGGTATAAACAATGATAGTAACAATGTGGTTTACAGTCCCACATGTCTATGAAAATGTAGATCCTTTAAGGAAATTGGATCTTTATGAAAACATTTGATCTTTTGAAAATTCATTCTAGCTTTTACCCTAGACAAGTTTTCCGGAATAACCCTTCACCGGTGTTTGCAAAATGCTTTTGTAGGTTTTGTGGGTTTCAGATTCAAAAGTTTAGCTCAAAAACTTGTGGTTTTGTGTCACCCACTTGCTAACCTTGTATTAGGAAAGCACACGTCCAGTATACTTGCTCCGTATATTACCTTTCGGTAAAATACCGTCCGGTTGTAAAGGAAAGCGTTAAACAAGCAACTATTAAGGCAATGTCTAATGACATGCAGATGTTCATGGTCCACAACGTGTCGGATGCAATTACTATCCTTTGTAGGAGCAATAGTAAAGATCACCCTATAATTTTTCGGTCTGGCACAAGGACCTGTCTCAAAAATTAGCTTTTAAGCCTGATTTGTGGTTCAGGAGGAATGATTAGTGGTTCAGGATCTCTGAATTGTCCCTGAATATCCTTCGGATTCTCAATTGTGAGGTCGGGTTCAAAAAATAGATTATCGGAAATTTGAATTGGAGTACTTGGTCGTCAGATGATGATTCTAAAGAAAAATCAACGGCGACAATGTTGGCTAGATGTCTTGATCGAGTTACAGGTGGTGAACGTATGAAAGGTGGTGAACGTTTTGCTTGGTGCATTCACTGAATATCCTATTAGTTATAAAAGATAAAAATTATATAAGCTATCAAATTAATAGACTTTTCTGATTTTGCCCACGTTTCGAATAGCCAATAGATGCAGCAGGTAGCCAGGACCCTTTAAATCGGAAGTCCACAACTCGCCACTAACAAATCCAACTATTACTACGAACCAGAAAATTTGGATGTCTATTAATTTAACCGCTTAAAATAATTTTTCGTCAAAATTTAAAGAAAATAAAGAAAATTCTAGGGCCTAAAAACTAGAGCGTAGAAATGAGAAAGGAAAAGAGCGCGTCTAAAAACGTTAAAAAATAAAAATAAGAAAGAAAACGTCGAAACTTAAAAGTCTAAAAACTAAATCTAAAAAGTTGCGCCTAAAGGTATTAAGGCTTAAAAGGAATTCTATTTCGAAAACGGCAATAACTTAATTAGGCACTAAAATCTAAAACTGCGTCGCAAAATTCGAAAGCGTCTAAATTCTAAATTTAAAGAAAAATCACTTAAGGGATTTTACGGCAAAGTCTAAAAATCTAGAAATAAAAATAACTACGGCAAAAACTAAACTTAAAACTAATTACGAACAATACGACTAAAAAGGTACAATTAATAAAAGATATAAACTAAAAATAAAATTCATATAAAAATATTATTTTTATATTATTATTATATAAAAATATTAATCTATATAAGTAAATAATAAATACTAAAACTTAAAATACAAATTTAAAAACTAAAACTAAATATTATTAAATAAAAACCTTAATAATAATAATTATAAAATTAAAACCCTAAACACCTAATAATGCTCCTAGGTTTCCTGTCAGCACCCCTCATGCGACCGCATGAGTTTATAGTGTTGGGCTCATGCGATCGCATGGCCCAATTTTCCAGAATTGATTCGGGCTGGTACCAGTTTCAGCCCAAATTTAATTTTAATTTATTTGATTTTTTTCAAATTTCAAAATATTACAAAATGATTATATAATTTAAATTAAACTTATATTTTAAATCTAAAAATAAAAGTACTTGTTAATATTATATATAAAATCTTAAAAATATATATATATATTTTTGCTTTTTATAATTTTTTTAAACTTATTATAAATACAAAATATTTTTATGAAATAAGAGATAATATATTTTTAAAAAAATATAGTTTTACTAAAATATAGCGTAAAAATATAGCGTTTCGTTCCCCGACAGCGGCGCCAAAAACACTTGATGTTTTGCGAGGTGTATACGAAATAGTTTTATTTTTATTACGAAATACGATACAATTTACACAAGTTTTATTTATTTATATAGATGAGATATACTTAAACCTTGCTACAACACTTATAGGTAGTGTACCTAATCGTAGAGTAGTGTAGTTTTTAGTAAGTCCGATTCGTTCCACAGGGAGACGGCTTATTGCGTACACTATATTTTTAAACAATTATATTTGTATATATATATATATATATATATATATATATATATATATATATATATATATATATATATATTAGTAATATAGTAGTATTCTTATTATTATAAAATGGGGGTTTTACCGTTTAATGATCGGTTTGTCGATTTTAAATAAAGCGTAAAGATAAATGACGATAATATAAATTGCGATAAAGTAAATTGCGATAAAGTAAATTGTGATAAAGTAAATTGCAGTAATTAAAATGACAGTAAATAAAGGTACGATGAAATATGAAATAAAAGTATTATGCTTATTTAAACTTCCGTAATCATGATGTTTGACGTTTTGATTTTAATTTATTACCCTGGGTTAATTGTCCTTTGTCCTGGATTATTCGATACCTATTTGATTTTTGTCCATAATAGTCCATCGGTTATAATTATAAAATGCTCGTCAAATTAACCTTATTCCCGAAGTCAAATATTCCAACTAATTAGGGATTCGAACTGTAACAAGGTTTTAATACTTTGTTTAATGATTACACCAGGTTATCGACTGCGTGTAATCCAAGGTTTTATTACTTTGTTAACAATTACACCAATTATCTTTGTATGTAATCCACCCCTGTTTTAATGAGATATGAATATTAATTTACCCACTTGATCAGAATGAATAATCAATTACCTAACCTGAGTAATTAATTAAATGATTGTAAACAATGTCGTATAAACGTCACTAAATAGGACATTCGTAATCAATTTAATTATTATTATTTTAACTAATTTGAAGATTGGTTCGACAGGTTCCAATGAGTTGTCATTCAATTAGACAATACCCCCTACCTATTAATAGTCAATAGTCCAATGTTCACAAGTGTCGGTCTTTTGTCCAAACCTTAATTATGGTACAAAATCCAATAACCCCGTCTTAATATTTAGTCTAACATCACGATTACTTTGGCTCAAATAAGCATAATAATAACTTAGTTACGAGACATTAAATTAAAAAGGAAGAACTTAGCTTACAGTGGTGATTAATTGCGTAGCGTTGCACGGACATAATTTCGACTTACAAAACCTTAAAACATTTCTTACAATAACCCAATTATTATTAATCTTAAATTAAACTTAAAATTATAAATATAAATATATATAATTTGATCAGAGGAAAAAAGGAAAAAGATGTGTTTTACATTCGCTGAAAACGTTGCAATTTATAGGACCTGACCTGAGATTCCCTGCCATGCGATCGCATGCTTCTTCCCTTCCTGGCCATGCGATCGCATGGCCAGCTGTTCCAGCTCACATTTGGTTTTTAAAACGTGGGCGGCTGTTTTAATTTAATATATAATATAATATATATAATTTTATATTATTATATATATATTATATTATATTCTGTGCATAGTAGACTTGTAATTTTAGCTCCATCAACTCGCGCGTTGATGCTTGGTTCATGTCTCGGTTCCGGATTTTTGAACGTCCTTTCGTACGCGTAGATATCGTGTACTTGCGTTCCGCGGCTAGTACTCTTGTCATTTTTAGACATTTATTATCAATAAATGGAACCACTTGAATTATATCTTGTTCATTTGAGTTTTTTGGTCATTTGCGTCTTCAAATCGTCATTTTCTTCTTTTGACTTCGCACTTATTTATTTAAACGAATATTACATAAAAATAGAACAATTACAACTAAAAGCTTTACATATTGGAAGGATATTGATACTAAATATATGTTCATTTAGAGCACTATCAACAGGCATGCATACTCTTTCATAATATATCCAAACTATAAATGACTTAATAGTAATCTTGTTGAACTCAACGACTAGAATGCAACGTCTTTTGAAATATGTCATGAATGACTCCAAGTAATATCCCTAAATAAGCAAATGCACAGCGGAAGATTTCTTTCAAACCTAAGAATAAACATGCTTTCAAGTGTCAACCAAAAGGTTGGTGAGTTCATTAGTTTAACATAAACATTCATTTCCATCATTTTAATAGATAACAAGATTTCATATATTTAATTGTACACGTAACCCGACTACAAAATAACACGCGTAACTCGCGAATTAAAAATCATTCATATGGTGAACGCTTGATAACCGACTTAACTTTAATGCATAGAATATTCCCAAACAGAACCTTTCGTCTGTATAATAATAATAATCTCGAAGTACTAAAGCATCCGTACCCAGGATAGGACTTGTTGAGGTCCATAGATCTATCTTTAGTATTCACGTCAATTAGGGACCATACCCGTTTCCTAATTATTAGGTTACCAAGCTAAAAAGGGGTGATATTCAATATTCATAATCCAGCCATAGAATGTAGTTTTTGATCACTTGTGTCTATTTCGTAAAACATGAATAAAATCAACGCATGTATTCTCAGTCCCAAAAATATATATAAAAAGGGAGTCATGAAACTCACAATACTGTATTTCATAGCAATTATGCATATGACGGCATGAACAAGTACAGGGTTGGCCTTGGATTCACGAACCTATATCATTTATATATATATTAACACATATAATTAACATGTAATAATAATCAAACCCGCTTGTATATATTAATTATATATTACTTATTTAAAATAGTAATACAATATTTATATAGTTATCATATATGTATTTGATATATTTTTATATAAATAACTTTTGGTTTGTTAAAATAATGATTTTTAAAACAGTGTTGATAATAATAATATTTAGGTTTCATAATGAAATATTAATTTTTGATAATAATACTAGTTATTTTATTTGTAGTAATAATAATAATAATATATTGAAAATAATGATACTTATAATAATGATAATACTAGTAATAAGAATAATGATAATAATCATATTAATACTAATGATAAAATCATGTTTAATGATAATAATAATAATAATAATAATAATAATAATAATAATAATAATAATAATAATAATAATAATAATAATAATAATAATAATAATAATAATAATACTATCTCACATGAAAGAGTTCCAAAAAGAAAATAACTGCCTTAGACAGGGTTCGAACCCGTGACCTCCCGTTAACCCAATAACACCACTAACCATGGCTCCGCTTGTTTCGTTTTTGAATTACTTCACACGCTTAATCATTTAACCCATATTAATCGTCTATCATCTTCCTAGTATCATCATCTTAATCTAATCATCATATATCTCGACATCATTATCATTATTTAACATCGCCATAATATCATGATCATAATCATTTCATCATCGACTATCATCTTCATAATTAACAACACTTATTATCGTCATTCGGTTTTTGTAATCACTAACTATCTCACCATCCTCTCCACTTTCTAGCCCAACAGTATAACAATTACTCGGCCCAACAATTACAACATGCAATGGCCCTATAACCAAATTAAACCGCACGGCCCAAAATAGTTTCCTAAGCCCAACAAAAGAAGACATGGCCCAACAGAAAATTCATTTCCTCCTTCTCTGATCTGGTACACGAATTGTAATTTGGCAGGATCATAAATGAATAAAAAAAATTAAAGTAGCTGGAGGATTCTTTTTGTGGGGTTTAATTTTAGAAAGAAACAACAATATCATTCTTCATTTTCTCAGTTCTTTATCGTCATCCTATCAATTCCATCTCTATCATACGATCCTTATAATAATATCATCATCATACCTAAATTATCATCATACTCTAATCATCATCATAATCGTATTCATCATCATCTTTCTTTATCTCATCGATCGTAATCCTAATTTTATCAACGAATATCATAAATCTCACGATCATGTCCTCATCTTCACTTATCATGATCTATACCATATTATTCATCAACACCCGCTATTATTGAAACCCTCTTCACCGTACCATTAGTCATCATTTTCGCTAGTCACCAACATCATCTATCCTCTTCTCATCATCACGTAAAATAACAGAAATTAAGTAGAAGCTTGCAGCGACAGGAACAGCTACCTTAGTTAAATTTTGCCCATTTTATAAGTGATTAAATGGCCTATATACAGCCCAATTATTTAAATCAAACGGAAGCCCAAGTGTGATCCATAAAGCATGTTAAAAAGAAAGAATGAATATTAAATAAGGGGAGTACGTGGGATCAGTTTGGTCAGCAAAGAAATTTAATAATCGAACTTTTAGCTGGCATCCATCTAATTTCAATCCCTCAATTTACTTTACCTCTCACATGTGTCGGTTGTAAATTATAAAATCCTACTTGTTTACTTTGATAAAGTTCTATTATATATCTATGTTGACAGACTTATATATTCAATCATTTCTGTTTCTTTACATGCTCAACAGAAGGAAAAGATGCAGCAACAATATCAACGTCAACAGAAACCAGATAGGGCTGTAGTTCGATGGTTTCAATTAGGCATACAAAGAATCAACAAGGTGATTCATGGAGTGGTTCAAGATAAAGGATTTGTAGAGAGAGAGAATAAAAAATAGAAGAAAGTGGCAGTTGAATAAGGCTGCACAAACGGCAGTAAACAGCGAAACAACAGCTATTGTAGTAGTTCTTTCGTTGTTGTGGTGTTCGAATTCAAAACGGGAAGAAGTAAGATTTGTGTTTTTAGTTACAAGAATTAAGAGAGGAAACAAAAATACTTACAACATGGTTTTGGCTAAAATGAATCCAAGCACAGAAGACGCCGGGTTTTTTTATATCTTTATTTGATTTTTTCTTTTCGTTCTTTCTCCTGAATTGCATCAACTCTTATATATAATGTAAGTAAGATGTTAATACAGTACCAGATTCGTTAAATCTTATCTTGTATCAACAATTGGGCCGACAGGAAAGTGGAAGAAAGAACAGAGAACAAAGAAAACAAGATAAATTGATTGTGAAATTCAACTTAATTTGGATTCATTCTATTGTTTTAGATTCTGATTTGTACGAAGAAAACCAATCAACTACAGCTTGAAAAGGATTGGAAACAGAATACGTTCCATTCTTTGTTTATATATGTATATACGGTGTTTATATATTTATATATCTGTTTATGTAATTATATATAAATATATCTGTATTTCGTGTATATATATGCATTTATATATAACTGTAATTATCTGTATAATATATCTGTATTGGTTTATTGAATATGTAAAGGAGCATATTAATATTTAATATACAAACATTAATATTTAATATTAATATTAATAATATTAATAAAACTCATAATAATAATGAATATAGAAATAAATATGATATTAATATTATAATAATACTAATAAGAATACTGATAATAATAGCTATATTTTTAACTTATAATTACATTTAATATATTAATACTACAATTTATTAATTATATAATATTTTGTATGATATCGTTCAATGAATATTTAATATTTATAACTTTTATATATATTACAATATACATATAATAATAATAATAATAGAAATCATACATCTTTATATATAGAATCATTTTAATTACAACTTAATTACTCTGTATATTATTTTATATTTTTATATATGCTTATATTTATATTTATATAGATATGTATACATATTTATTTACAAACAACTATTCGTGAATCGTCGGGAACAATCCAAGATTAAATAAATTCATGAAACAGTTTAAAATTTTTGAGACTCAACTTTACAGGCTTTGCTTATCGTGTCGAAATCATATAAACTTTAAGTTTAAATTTGGTTGGAAATTTTCGGCTTATCTTTTGCATTCGGTTTCAATTGTGATATGAGCGATTCAGGCAAAGATTTTGGAAAATCAGGCACATCACTCTTCAATGTATCCAGAAACCTTATCCGTTCAGCATCCAGCGCAATGGCTATGAATTCCTTGAAAGGCTTGGTTAATTTTTCAGAGGCAAAATCATTTTTTACAATCTTCGGCACGCCTGCAATAAGTCGCTTGGTTTCACCCTTGCTTAACTCCAGTTGTTCCTTTAATGCTGTTTCAGACTGAGTCAATGTTTCAATCTTATGAAGATACCATTTTTTTTTGTTACCATTTCAACATAACGAGCCTCGGCAGCATTCTTTGTAGCAACAGCAGCATCCAACTCAAGCCTTGCAGCTTTTAATGACTCTAAGTCTTTCTCAATTCTTTCAGATTTGTCACGGTGAACTTGGTCAGAGCGTTCTAAACATTTCAAATTGTTAAACTCAGCAGCAATATTCCAGATAATGCCCTGTGCTTGACATTTTCGGCAATCACCATCAGATAAGCTCTCAATGAAATTAATAAGTGAAGGTGATAGAATGGCTTCAAGATATTTCATGAAATCCTCATAACTACCAGGAGGACTAGCCAAAATAGATGTCAAAGTAGCAATATTTAGGTTAGGGAGGTTAATTTGTGAACTACTTTCCCCTATTCTGTTACGATGGACGGGAGGCGGAAGAGCAAGCCTTCTCTGTGCTTCTTCTTCAGATGCCGTGGTTGAATTAAAATAACAGTTGTTATTCAAAAAGTTTTATAATCCAGATAGGATGAATCACAATTCAATTTTGGATATTTATCAGGATCAACATTATAATAGCCACCATTGCTAGGCATATGGAAAAAGCAAAAAAGATTTTCTTCTGCTATTGATTCAAAAGAGAGGTTACCAGCAGCACGACATTTTATCGAATTTGCTCGAGTCAAGCAGTATCATCAACAAGCTCATTTTCACATAGACTTTTTTCAAGAACCTCATCAACCATCTTTCAGAAGCAAATTGGAGGTCGTCATACTTGATATGATGCAAGGCGGTGAGCGGAGTAATTGCTGAAAGAACAAAAATAACAGTCACTAAGCAGATAATACAACATAATAAACAAACTACAATTTATCATCAGAAAATACCTTTGTTTTTTAACATAACAATAGCATAGCCACGAGTTTCTGCGTCTCATTCAGCATTAAGTGAACATAATGAAAGCATATGTTCTGGATATCGGCGGTTTGGAATCCTCTCTTTTTTCATCATATTTAATAGCTTTCGTCCATCAGGTAATATCCTTGGATAGGTAATTTTGGGGGGATAGAAGGATGTACGCCAGTAACGAGCTTTTAAACAATCATTGGGAATCACTTCTCTGTCAATAAAGAAGAAGGTACTTTGCCAGTTCTCTGCTGAATCACCAGAGCTAAGCAGAAATCCATCTAAGGTAATACATAACCATCCTTTATCATACGAATTTACAGTTGCAAGATGACAAAACAGGCGTACAGAAGGTGTAATATCTCGAGCATGACAGTACATCTCGAAAAGCATAATTTTGCGAATGGACATATGCTCAAATTGTCCAACGCTAACGCCATAGAAACAACAAACGTCTAAGTAAAATTTTGTAAAAGGAATACGAAGATGAGAAAAATATAAAGCACGACCATAAATAGCTACTTTTAAAGAAGGGGGATGAGATGCATGATCATGAGGACCTGGAAGAACAACATCAGCACCAAAAAATTTAGGGAAGGCGATTCTGACACGATCGAGATAGATTGATGAAATTCTACTCGGAATATCTTCAACATTAAAGATAGCCATTGATTGGGTATTTAAGAAAGGAATTCTTAATAAAGGAATTAAGGTAGATAAAGAGAATTAATTCGGGAAGAAGTAAATGCAAAACAAAAAAATTTAGCATCTTAAATAGCGAGTAGAAGATGAACAGTTGGCGGTTAATCGTATGGATGATATGATGCCACGTGTCGGATGAGTAAATATACGGGAAAAATAAATTTAATTGAAAAGTAAAATTCAAAATTTGAAAAGGGTACTTTTTGCAGACAATGATCAAAAAGTAGCTGACATAACAGAGAAAAAGTTGGCTATAGCAGTTTTCTGTTCCCAAGGTAAAAAAGACATTATTTATTTTTTAGTTTAATGACTTTATTTTTTGTAAAAATAAAGATATTAAATTGGGCGGACTTAATGGTGTATCGTAGGGGATACAAGCATAAAAACACCATTTTTATACAGAAAAATGGATCAAAAAGCACAAAAGATAACAAAATTTAGCGGTTTTCAGTATTTGCCGCCCAGCGTATAGCAGGCCACCTAGCGTCATGCGTAAGCCCTGCAGGCAGCTTCAATGCTTAAGCCCTTTTACTCATCGCGTGAACGACACGCAGCCACGTCAGCACATGCCACCGACCTTCGGATACTTCACATAACAGAATTAATCAACGATTGACACGTGTATCCCGAGAATTTCGGACATTCTACGCCTATAAATAGACCCCCTGGGTCACCACATTTCACAACGGAACTTCAGTCAGAGAGAAGTACACTTTCTCTCTCATACAGTTCTTTCTCTCTCTAAACGCACATTAGCTGCTTAGCAGCAATACGCTAGACGGATCAATTACAGATTGATCCCCAGATTGATTGAGGCCACCCATGGATTTTTCATATGTGTTCCAGGTCTGCAGAGATTATTTCTCGAGAGCAAACATCAATCAACATTACACGCTACACGCTAGGCAGCTATTGTCTTTTTCTGGTACCTTACAGCCGCTACACGGAAAATCGTACCAACATTAATTTCAAATATGATTATTATAGTAGGGGGCTAAGTGAAAATATGATATATGTGTGTTAGTTGTAATTGAACTAACTGATATCCACTAAGCTTTTGTCTGAGCTGTTTTGTAGCACATGTATGGCTGATAGAAACGCAACTGGCTCATCCAACTCCGGAACATTCAGAGCACCAGAAGAGGGTGTTGAGTATGATGATGATCAGAATTGTTACATCCTTGAGTTAGAAAGCAAGCTAAAAGAGGCTGAAGACAAAATTAATGAGTTTGAATTGGCAAGGCATTTTTGAAATGATGATACACCACCTGGATTCCCAACCGCGCAATCCCAAATGATACCTAATGTACACCAAAACCAGTTTCAGAATCAAATACCTAAACAATACTACATGCCACCGCAAAACACTTTTACTTACCAAAATCCCATGATGATGAACCCATACCAAATGCAAATGTTTCAACAACCTTACATGCAACCACCTAAAAGGTGTACTTATAAGAACTTCCATAATTGCAAACCCTCTAAGTTTTCTGGAAGTACTGATCCAACTGTAACTCTCAATTGGTTGCGAGAAATTGAAAGGGTATTTGAAGAATGTCAGTGTGAACCCGAGCTGAAAGTAACATATGCTAGTCGACTGTTGAAAGGTAGGGCTATGATTTGGTGGGATTCGTTGATTTCCAGTATACCGAAAGAGCAAGTGAGTATGATCACATGGGAGCAGTTTCATGGGAAGGTGTGTGAATAGTATTGTAATCCATTTAATACGAACCGAATCAAGACTGAATTTCTTAAAATGAAGATGACACCTCAAATGACGATCGATGAGGTAGTAAAGAAGTATATGGATAAACTGAGGTTTGTACAACAATGGGTGACAGACGAAGTGTCTCGTATCCATAATTTTGTTAATACCATCCATAATTTTGTTAATACCATCCTACCATCCTGTTGTGATTGCTAAGAGGGTATAAAGTGATGTTCAGGCCGCTAGAAATAGAATGCTTGGTAATGTGCTACAACAAGGTGGGAAAGTATCTGGACAATCAGGATCTAAATCTAAGAAGTCTAGTGGGTTTAAATCGGAGGGTAAAAGTGGTCAGAGTAGTTCTGGGTCTGGATCAGGTAAAGGGAATTGGTGTCACACGTGTCAATCTTCTCACAGTGGTTAGTGTTCTGAGGCTACAAGAAGATGCTTAAAGTGTGGTGTTGTTGGGCATGAGTCTTCAGCATGTCCGTATCTAAATAATGTGTGTTAGAGTTGTCACAAATCAGGGCATCGTGCAGTTAGTTGTCCGCAGAAGAGTGGTAGTTCCGGGCAGGGTCAGGGGCGCATTTGGCATCAGCCGGAGGGTCAACTGCCTCGAGTGGGCAGAAGAGGAAGAACCCTCCGACAGTAGAGGCTAGAGCTTTTTAGATGTCGGTTGAGAATGCTGTGGCGACTGACGAAGTGATCACCGATATGTTTCTAATCAAATCAATACCTGCTCGCGTATTGTTTGATTGTGGTGCCAATAGGTGTTTTATGTCCCTAGATTTCTGTGCTAAGTTGAATTTACCAGTTACTGTGTTACCCGAGCCAGTTAGTGTAGAAGTAGCCGATGGTAAGACCACATCCGTCACAACATATGTGTCTGGGGTTTGTATAGAGATCGAAGGGAATTCTTTCCCTGTGACTTGTTTAGTGTTACCGATTTCTAGCTTTGATGTAGTATTAGGAATGGATTTGCTGAGCTCGCTTAGGGCTAATATTAAGTGTGATAGGAAAATGATTACCTTTCATTCGACCGATGGAACTCGTGTTGTGGCCCGAGGGGAGCGGGGCGGGTATAATTTTCCGTTGATAACCATGATGAAAGCGAAAAAGTCGATGGCAAAGGGTTGCGAAACATTTCTTACATATGTGATTGATGCGAAGAAAGAAAAGAAAACACTGGCTAATATTTCGATAGTATCAGAATTCCCTGAAGTGTTCCCGGATGAGTTTCCAGGTTTGCCGCCGGTAAGGGAAGTTGAATATAAGATTGAGTTGGTTCCTGGAACAAATCTAGTTGTAAAAGCTCCATACCAATTAGCGCCTTCTGAAATCCGTGAAATGATGTCACAGATTTAAGAGTTATTAGATCGTGGGTTTATCTGACCGAGTTCTTTACCATGGGGTGTGCCGGTATTGTTTGTTAAAAAGAAAGATGGGTCAATACGTATGTGTATTGATTATCGTGAATTGAACAAAAGAACAGTGAAGAATAAGTATCTGTTACCTCAAATAGACAACTTGTTCGATCAGTTACAGGGTACTTCATTCTTTTCTAAGATAGATTTACGATCCGGATATCACCAGGTTCGAGTTGCTGAATCAGATATATCGAAAATAGCGTTCAGAACAAAGTATGGTCATTATGAATTTCTTGTCATGCCGTTTGGGTTGACGAATGCGCCAGCAGTCTTCATGGATCTAATGAATAGAGTATGTCGTCCGTTCTTAGATAAGTTTGTGATAGTGTTTATTGACGATACACTAGTGTATTCAAAGACAGAGAGTGAACATGCTGAATATCTTAGATGGGTTTTGAACTTGTTGAAACGTGAGCAACTATTTGCAAAATTTTCAAAATGTGATTTTTGGTTACATGAAGTGAAGTTTTTGGGTCATGTGATTTTTGCCGAAGGTATAAAGGTTGATCCGAAAAAGATAGAAGCGGTAATGAATTGGAATTCTCCGAAGACTCCGACTGAGATTTAGAGTTTTCTGAGATTGGCTGGTTATTATCGCAGGTTTATCAAAGATTTTTCTAAAATAGCAGGTCCGTTGACTAAGTTGACTCGTAAAGATGTAGCCTTTCGATGGACTGATGAACAGGAAAAAGGCTTTTCAGATTTTGAAACAGCTATTGTGTCAGGCACCAGTGTTAGCTTTACCAGAAGGTTCAGACGACTTCGTGGTATACTGTGATGCGTCATTTGCTGGGTTGGGTTGTGTATTAATGCAAAGAGATAGAGTAATCGCCTACGCCTCGCGACATTTGAAAGTTCATGAGAAGAATTATCCAGTGCATAATCTTGAAATGGCTGCAATAGTGTTTGCTTTGAAACTGTGGAGACACTATTTTATGGAACCCATTGTGTTATTTGTACAGATCACAAGAGTTTGCAGTATATCCTCTCGTAGAAAGAATTGAATATGCGACAGAGACGGTGGCAAGAGCTGATAAAAGATTATGATTGTGAAATTAAATACCATCCGGGTAAGGCAAATGTGGTTGCAGATGCACTAAGTCGTAAAAAGTCAAGTGAAAATGTGAAATTCCTTCGTTTGAATATAACTTCATATGTGATAAACAACTTAAGGACCGTTCAGGCCTGTGCCTTAGAGGACGAACATATTAAATCTGAACAAATGACCAAACGAAAAGTGGACTTAATTGATGACTCACGAGGACTAAGGACCTTAAACAATTGTGTTTGGGTGCCTAAACTTGGAGACTTGAGGGATTTAATCATGACAGGAGCTCACAAATCCAGGTTGACAGTACATCCGGGTAGTAATAAAATGTATCATGATTTGAAAACAGTGTATTGGTGGCCAACAATGAAAACGATATCGCCCGTTATGTAAAAAAATGTCATATATGTGCTCAAGTGAAGGCAGAACATCAGAAACCTTATGGTTCGTTATGCAGTTACAGTTTCCAGAGTAGAAGTGGGAACATATAACGATGGATTTTGTGACAAAACTACCTCGAACTCAGAAAAGACATGATATGATTTGGGTAATAGTGGATCATCTAACTAAAAGTGCTCATTTTCTTGCTACTCGTGAAACAGCTTCATTAATTGAGTTAGCTGAATTGTATGTAAAAGAAATAGTTAGTCGACATGGTGTGCCGTTATTGATTGTTTCAGACAGGGATTCTAGATTTGTGTCAAATTTTTGGAATAGTCTTCAACAGAATATGGGTACACGTGTGAATTTAAGTATAGCCTATCATCCTCAGACAGATGGTCAGAGTGAAAGAATGATACAGACTTTGGAGGATATGTTAAGGGCTTGTGTGTTAGAATATGGTGGTTCGTGGGATACACATTTTCCGTTATTCGAATTCGCGTATAATAATTCATATCATCCGAGTATAGGGATGCCGCCCTATGAAATGTTGTACGGTCGTCTTTGCAGATCCGCGTAGACGTCCGATAACCTTTAATGTGGGTGAACGAGTGTATCTGAAAGTTTCGCCATGGAAAGGGGTTATCAGATTCGGTAAACGTGGTAAGTTAGCACCGAGATATATTGGTCCGTTTCCGATCAGTGAAGTGTTGAATGATCAGACTGTGGTGTTAGATCTTCTGCCAGAGTTAGCCGGTATTCATAATACATTCAATGTATGTTATCTTCGTAAGTGTAGAGTCGAAGATGAAACGCAACTTCTTCCTTTAAAAGATTTAAAGGTTGATTTGAGTAAGAAGTTGGTGGAAGAGCCAATTCATATAGGTGATCGTAAGATAACTAAGTTGAGAAAGAAACAGATTCCGATGGTGTTGATTGAGTGGAAGCATAGTTTGGGATCAAATCTTATGTGGGAGACAGAAGAGTTGATGAAGACTCGTTACCCTCAATTGTTTGACCAACACCAGATTCCGAGGACAGAATCTCTTTAAGGGGGGTGGATTTGCAACAGACTTAAACCCGGGCTAGTTGTAAGTGGACTATTTTACCCTTAGGAATTTATTATGTGTTTTATATGCTTTTATTTTTTAATTATGTGAATAGTGTTATTTTATTATTTGGTTAAGACCAGTTTGTGACAAGGGTCACAGGTTTATTTAATTTGGATTTTGTTAGAGCGGCCTAACGAGGTACGAAAGATTTTAGATAACTGATAAATACCCGTGTGTTGTGGGGTATGGGGTTTAACCCAAATAAGTGGGTATTACTTGCCTCATTTTCACATTTCTAGACTTTTCCCCAAAATTACTCCCGTACCTACTTTCTTCACCTCTTGAACCCTAATTCTCTAAATCTCGATTTGAAGTTTGATTTGTGTTAGAAATCGGTTCTTTGTATTTTACTGATTCAAACAAGGTAAGAATCACCCATTTTCATTACCTAAATTTGTGTCAAATTGGGTTTGAAGTTATGTTTTTTGTCAAAGTGGATTTTGATGTCAAATTGGTGCAATTTGTTGTTGTTTTGATGTACTATTTGTGGGTTTATGTCCTAAAAGGTTTTATAAACAAGATGTGATAAGTTTTGAGGTCGAAAACGAGTATATGGTCAAGATTTGGTGATTTTTGGCTCAAACCCGTCACTTTTTCAATTTCAGCAGCTCAAGAACACACTCGGTAGTGTGTCTTTTGGAAGTAGGCTGTATGTGTACACACTCGGTCGAGTGTCTTTTGAATTGGGCCGTGTGTCTACACACTCGGTAGTGTGTCTTTTGAAAAGACATTTGGTGGAGTGTCTCTACTCATTCGGCCGTGTGTCTACACACTCGACCGAGTGTCTATGACACACACTACCAAGTTGGGTAGTGTGTCTTTTCAGCATTTTGAGAAATTTGTTTTGGTCATAACTTTCAAACCGTAACTCCATTTTTGATGAATCAAATATCGTTGGAATCTTATTGAAGATTAATTTTCAATGATGAACTTTTAAGAAGCTGGATCAGACTATTTTTGGGGCGGAAAAATAGGTTTTGGCATGTGTGTCCCATATTCCACGTACCTGTTTGACAATAGTGAATGGAGTTACATTGTGGACTTGTGAAATGATGTTATGACCTAGTTTATAGTATGATTTGATTATACTATTGATTGAGATATGTATATTGACTTCGTTTGTGTTGTTCTCAGGTGATACGAACAAGGAAGAAGCTCAGAAGTAAGATAACTGAGCTGGAGCTAGTAATCGGTGAGTGGGTCTATCTCCGAATAGAGTTTAAGTAGCATATCATTCTACTGTGATCGACTCTTTTACCTTGCATAGTGTAGGGATTTCCATGTTAGAATAATATAGTATGCCTAAAGTTGTGTGTAAATTATGTGTACACTGTATGAATGGCACCAGTTGGGCCTAGGGAGACTGGGGACTCGAGACCGTGCCTAGGAGAGGTTAGAGTCTGTATGAGGTCAACTGTGCCTAGGGGAGGTTGAGTCCATAGGCTACTGATTGTGGAGTATAGTGTGAACAATGCATCCCCTGCATCTGGATAACTATACTATGAATTGAGTAGTAGGGACTATCGGTAGACTCAAGCCCAATCAGCTGAGAGTCTTGTGCTCGTACAAGCCGCCGATCCTCGTATTGTCTTATCGTATGCTAGTTGGTAGTTAGCATGTGTTGTTATTAGTATACAGCTTCTATGCGGCTTAAGCTATATCTGTTAGATAGATTCCATTCACTTAGCGGTGCGCTAATAGCCAACATATTTTCCCCTTTGCAGGTTTAGGTACTGCTAGTCGAGATGGGTGCTGATGCAGAAGACATGTTTGACAACCCTACTCTGATGTGGACTTTTGTTTAAATCATGTTTTGTAATAACTTAACTCCGTTGTGTAAACTTCAACTTAATTACTCAGATTAATGTAATGACGTGACTTATAGTGTGCTTGTTAGTAAAGTCTTCCGCTGTGTATAAAAAAAAATGGCTGGTGTTACAATTACCACACATCCAACAAACATATGAAAATATCTGATCAATAAAGTCCACTACCATCATATCACTCATACTTATGTCAATATCTAACAACTTCATGTCGTCCAAAAGTCAACTGCATAAAGATACCCAACACATCTCTATCCAAATCACGGTCTTCAATCTCAAAAAGTCAACCTAAGGGTCACCTTACCCCACAAAGCGCCCAAGGGTCGCAACCAAACATACAACAACATAACCCAACGAAATAAATCTTACACTATGATATCGCATATTTTATACACGTTTTCCTTAGCGATATCGATCATAATTTAGTCCGTTCGGATACGATTTGGTGTTTATTTTGATAATATTGAGAATGTTCGAGTTTGAAGAGCTATTTGTAGAAGAGATACGGTTTTTGAGGCTTTTGAGGCATTTTGTCGATTGGTTGTTATTATTAGTGCATCGAGGATTAAAACGTTAATGTTTTATTGATTAATGAGGTGTTGAGATAATTAGAGCAAGTAAAAAGAGAAAAATGACAAAGGAGCAAATTTCAGTGTTATGTCGCGGCGCGACAAATGCGTCCGCGGCGCGACGAATGAAGAGTTTCCAGATCAGAAGTTGGTTTAAAGAGGTTGAAAATTCAAGTTATATGTCACGGCGCGACAGTTTTGGCCGCGGCGCGACCGGGTGTCGGTTTAGCTGATTTTTGGCAAGTATAAAAGGCCCGAAAAATACCCTAATTATTCATTCTTCCATCCAGATGAATTGGGGCAGCTTTTGGACGATTTTTGGTGATCTTTGGAGAACTTCAAGGTCATTCTAACACATCCATCATTCCGGAAACAAGTCTCGATCCGTTTATCATTCAAGATTCAATCATTAATTAGGTTAATCTCTTTGTTTAAAACAATGAATTCCTCTATTGCTTTGATTGTGATTTTGGTTCTAGCCATGATTTTTGGCTAAACTTTTAATGTTTGTCTAGATTGAATATTTGCATGTGTTTGGATGATACTATGTAGTTTTATTAATTAATGCATGATAATTATGAGTTTTGATTAAGAACCATTCTTGTGGGTGTTGATTATTGTTACTAGGTTGATTAGTGAATCTTGTTTGAACAAAGGGAATCCTGTTTCAATTTAGTGATTTAATTTCCAATTGATTTGTCTTAACCGATTGGGTGCTTACTGGACCAAGGGGGTAAACCGGGTAACATTGATTGAACAAAATATGGGTGAATTGTGTGGAGCGAACGCGTAACCAATTGAATCTTAATCTTATAATTAGCTAATTACTAAGTCAGAAACGAAAGAGGTCTTTGGTGAAAGGGAACCCTAAGCCAATAAATCTAAGTCTGACGTGTTTGCTAAAAGAGAACTCTGGGTAAACTGACTCTGTAATTACGTGCATTGATAAATAGAACTAGTGCTTAATAACAAATCATCCAACACTGCGAATAGGAGATCTAGGCTTACATTCTTCTATCTATTGAATTCAAATATCTTTACTTTTTGTTGAGTCAGCATTTATTTTTATAAACTTAAAAATACAAAAATACTGTCTTTTACTTTTAATCAATCTTTGATTTGGCTAATCGTTAAATAGCCACCAAAACAAACTATCTCGTACTTTCGATTTTTGTAGATTAACTTATTTTATTTTATTAGTACAATCTTAATTCTCACGTTTAAACTGTCCTTGGAACGATTTCGGATTAACAATTTTATACTATTACACGATCGGGTACACTGCCCGTTAGTGTGTAGTAATCTTTAAACCGGCATTTTCCAGAGATAAATTATATACTAGATTTTACACATCAAGTTTTTGACGCCGCTACCGGGGACAGTTGTGTCGAAAATTAAGATTGTTATCTAATTGTTCTTAGTTTAGTTTAGTTATAGTTCATTATTTCTTTTCGTTATTCTCAGTTGAATCGGTGCGTTTAATCAGTACTTAATTGTGATTTCGCAGGTAACAGGTAATGCATGCCACATACGCGTTCTTCTAATTCTCCGATTCTTCAACCATTAGCAGAACCCGAAAGAGAGTTATTCAGAGCGTTAAGTCACGAACAACAGTCTACAGTGGATTCATCTTTTTCTTCAAGTGCTAATATAATTAATTTGGGTAGTAGTTCTGAAACAGTGTTGCCCGATACACCACCTGAAATCAGAGAAGAAGAAGAATCTTACATTTCCTTAAATCTTTTAGAGACTGAAGATATAGCTGACCAAGAACAACCACCTCGTCCTCAGACTATGGCACAAAAGTTGAAGGCCACACGAGGGGGCCAAGGCAACTCGATTACTCAACCGAACATCACTCAGCCTTTTCAAATTACAGGGCCAATACTGAATTTGATTTCTTCTGATTGCAGATTTTATGGCAAGGATACTGAGGATGCTAACGAGCATCTTCGTAATTTTAATGATGTTTGCAATTTGTTTAAGTTGCATGAGGTTGCCGATACTTCAGTCAAGACAAGGCTTTTCCCTTGGACTCTTAAGGGAGAAGCCAAGAGATGGTTAGATAAGCAACCAGAGGGCACGATTACCTCTTGGGAGACTTTGGAGGATAAGTTTTTATCGAAGTTTTTCCCTGCGTCTCGAGCTGCTAGACTTCAAGCAGAAATTTCACAATTTAGACAAAAGAGCAGTGAGACATTATTTGATGCTTGGGACAGTTTTGCTACTTTGTTACGCTCATGTCCGCAACACGGGTTGAATGATTTACAGAAGGTTCAGATTTTCTACAAGGGGTGTGATATCCCAACTCGTCAGACTATTGATCAAGCAGCAGGTGGTACGTTAATGGATAAGACCGAAGAAGAGGCGCTAGAGATAATTGAAAAGCAAGCTGCTTACTCTCACGAATGACATCAAGATCATGAGTCATTCCATTCAGCTTCAGTTAAGAAGACCGAAACCCATGGTGCATATGACGATTTTGGGTCTATAAGTGCTAAGTTGGATTCCTTTGGTAGGAATTTGGAGAAGATAAATAAGGATATTCATGGTATGAAGGTGGGTTGTGAGTATTGTGGGGGATTGCATCTGGCAAAAGATTGTGATGCAGGTTTGACTATGAATCAGAAGGAAGAGATAGCTTATATTAGTCAACAGAACAACAATCAGTTTCAGGGACGTGCGCAGTTTAATAGGAATTTCAACAATCCCTATAATCCTCAAGGTAATCAAGGTTTGAGGTTCAGCCAGGTTCTAGTGGAGGATATCAACAGCAAGCTCCAGGGTATTTTCAGAAACCCCAAGCCGAAGAGAAAAAGTCCAATCTTGAAGCTATGATCGAGAAGCTTGTGATATCTCAAACTCAGCTTGTTACTACTGTTACTCAGAACAATGAGAAGAATGATCAAATGTTTCGAAATCAACAAGCAGCGATTCAGAATCTAGAGAAACAAATTGGTCAGCTTGCTAGTCAGAATAATGTGAGGAAACCGGGGGAGTTACCGAGTAAGACCGATAATAACCCAAAGAATGGGCACGTTAATGCTATCACTACACGCAGTGGTTTAGCATATGATTCACCGACTAAGCCCGATGAGGATGATTTACGAGTGCCTTTGCTTAAGGATAGTGAGCCGGTTATTGTTAGTGAACCGGAGGGGGATAAGGAGCCGGAACAGGTGATTGAGAAGGTTGTGAGGGTACCAGAAACTGTTGTTCCTAAACCAGTAGTTAAAGAGTATCAACCACCGCTCCCATTCTCGAGGAAGCAGAGACTAGAGAAGCTAGAGGCGGAAAAGTCCAAGTTCATGGACTTGATTAAAAAAGTTAACATTAATTTGCCTTTTATTGATGTGATTGCAGGTATGCCCAAGTATGCAAGGTTTCTTAAGGACTTGTTAACTAACAGGAAGAAGCTGGAGAATGTGTCTTCAGTTAGGTTGAATGCCGCATGCTCAGCGGTAGTTGCAAACAAGCTTCCCGAGAAGCTTGAGGATCCTGGGAGTTTTACCATTCCTTGTTTATTGGGTAACTTGGATTGTATGAGGGCGTTGGCAGATTTGGGGGCTAGCATAAATTTAATGCCCTATTCTATTTATTTGAAGCTAGACCCTGGGGAGTTGAAACCCACACGAATGGCTATTCAGCTAGCAGACCGCTCTATTAAATTCCCTCGTGGAATTATCGAGAATATGCTAGTTAAGACCGGGTCGTTGGTTTTTCTGGCAGATTTCGTGGTGTTAGATATGGAAGTGGATGATAGGATTCCACTGATTTTGGGTCAGCCATTTTTAAATACTGCTAGGTGTATCATTGATGTATATGGCCAACAGTTGACCCTTCGGATAGATAATTTGCATGCAACTTTTTCAATCGACCATACTTTAAAATACCCTGCGTACACCGATGATGTATGCTATTTTCTTAACATTGTGAATATCCACTCTGAGTTGTTGCAGGAATTCCCAGAGTTACAGGGTTCAGGAGAGTGTTCATTGGTTGAAATTGATGAAGAGTTGCAGGTTGAGGAGGTGGATATTTTGACCACCTTGATGGAAAACGGCTATGAGCCGATTGAGGAGGAGTTCAAAGAACTCGAGCGTGATGCGGATTACCAGAGCAAGTCTTCAATTGAAGAACCTCCCGAGTTAGAATTGAAGCTACTTCCAGATCATTTGGAATACGCTTATTTGCAGGAGGAATCTAAGCTTCCGGTAATTATTTCTTCTTCTCTTACTACAGGTTAGAAAACTGAGCTTGTAACCATGCTGCAGGCCCATAAACCGGCCATTGCGTGGAAAATTCACGACATTAAGGGTATTAGTCCCTCCTATTGCACCCACAAAATCCTAATGGAGGATAACTCCAAACCTGTGGTGCAACGTCAAAGGAGGTTGAACCCGCACATGCAAGATGTCGTAAAGAAAGAGATCATTAAGCTCCTCAATGCAGGTCTAATTTACCCGATCTCTGACAGTCCTTGGATTAGCCCGGTACACTGTGTACCTAAGAAAGGTGGTATGACTCTTACCACCAATGATAAAAATGAGTTAATTTCCACTAGGACTGTCACGGGGTGGCGTGTTTGTATTGACTATCAAAAGTTGAACGACGCCACACGTAAAGACCACTTCCCGTTACCTTTCATGGATCAAATGCTAGAGAGGTTAGCGGGAAACAGCTTTTATTGTTTTCTTGATGGTTTTTTGGGCTATTTCCAAATTCCTATCTCGCCTGAGGACCAGGAGAAAACTACTTTCACGTGCCCGTATGGCACATTTTCATACCGACGCATGCCCTTTGGCCTTTGAAATGCTCCGGCCACTTTTCAAAGGTGCATGATGGCCATATTCCATGATATGATAGAGGATTGCATGGAGGTGTTCATGGATGACTTTTCGGTTTTCGGTGAAAGTTTTGATTCATGCCTTCTGAATTTAGAACGGATGTTGGAACGGTGTGAAAAGTCTAATCTTGTGCTCAATTGGGAGAAGTGCCATTTCATGGTTCCAGGGGGCATAGTTCTCGGGCACAAGATTTCCAAGGAAGGTATTGAGGTGGATCCTGTGAAGGTAACGGCTATTAAGAACCTTCCACCTCCCACCGATGTTAAGGGTGTTCGGAGTTTTCTCGGGCATGCCGGTTTTTACCGGCGGTTTATTAAGGATTTTTCTAAAATCGCTAACCCGATGAACAAACTCCTTGAAAAGGACAGGCCGTGGAATTTCTCCGACGAGTGCCAAAAGGAATTCGATCTTCTTATGGAGAAACTGATCAATGCACCAATCATAATTGCTCCGAATTGGTCCCTTCCATTCGAGCTTATGTGCGATGCTTTCAATTTTGCTATTGGCTCTGTTTTAGGTCAAAGGGTCGAGAAATACTTCCGACCCATCTACTATGCAAGCAAGACCTTGCAGGGAGCGCAATTGAATTATACTACCACTGAAAAGGAGCTCCTTGCGGTGGTCTTTTCTTTTGATAAGTTCAGGTCCTACTTAGTCTTGTCTAAGACTATAGTTTTTACGGACCATTCTGCTCTGAAGTACTTATTTTTGAAACCGGATGCGAAACCTCGACTGCTTAGATGGATCTTGCTTTTGCAAGAATTCGACATCGAGATCCGGGATAAGAAGGGTGCTGAAAATCTAGCGGCTGACCACTTGTCTAGACTCGAGAACCCAAATCTCGAAGTCCTTCACGAATCGAGTATCCATGATGATTTTCCCGATGAATATCTCATGGCGATGGATAAGGTGGACGAGCCGTGGTACGTGGACATTGCTAATTATCTCGTTGGGGGATTCTTGGAAAAAGGGTGGTCGCATCAAAAGAGGAAGAAATTTTTCAGTGACCTTAAGTACTATTTCTGGGAAGCTCCCTATCTTTTTCGTTGTTGTTTCGATGGGGTCATCCGCCGGTGCATTTCCGGTGAGGAGTGTATGTGTATTTTGACCGAGTGCCATAGTGGGCCTACCGGTGGGCATTTTGGACCCCAAATCACGGGGCGTAAAGTCTATGATGCTGGCTTCTTTTGGCCGACAATTTTCAAGGATGCCCACCGGATTTGCAAGTCGTGCGATTCTTGTCAAAGGGCCGGTAAAGTCACCAAACGGGATGAGATGCCTCAATAAAGCATCCAAGTTTATGAGGTATTTGACGTTTGGGGAATTGACTTTATGGGGCCATTTCCGAAATCTCAGAATTATAGTTACATACTCGTTGCTATTGACTACGTGTCTAAATGGGCTGAAGCTCAAGCTTTACCCACAAACGATGCACGAGTTGTGATTTCCTTTCTTAAGCGTTTATTCTCTCTATTTGGAACTCCTAAAGCTTTAATTAGCGATAGGGGTACTCATTTTTGTAACGCTCAAATGGAGAAGGTATTGAAGCGATATGGAGTTCTCCATAAAGTTTCTACTTCATACCATCTCCAAACGAGCGGAAAAGTTGAGAATACCAATCGAGCTCTCAAAGGGATTCTTGAGAAAACAGTAGGGTCGAATCCGAAGGAGTGGGCGAACAAGCTCGATGAAGCTTTGTGGGCATTTCGAACCGCCTACAAAATGCCAATTGGTACCACTCCTTATCGGTTGGTTTATGGGAAAGCGTGTCATATCCCGTTGGAGATTGAGCATAAGGCTATGTGGGCGCTTAAAAAGTGCAATTTGGATTTGAAGGAAGCCGGACACCTAAGGGCGGGGCAATTGAATGAGCTTGGTGAATTACGCCTTGATGCATCCGAAAATTCGTTAATTTATAAAGAGAAAACCAAGCAATTGCATGATAGGAAGTTAAAGGGTCCAAAAGAGTTTAATGAAGGCGATCGAGTGCTTTTGTTTAACTATAGATTAAAGCTTCTACCTGGAAAACTTAAGTCCCGGTGGACGGGACCATTTGAGGTTGTTAAGGTGTACCCGTACGGTACAATTGAGTTGAAAAACGCAAGCGGTACTACTTTTAAGGTTAACGGTCATCGTGTGAAGAAGTATTTTGATGGTCCGATGGTGATTGATGATGGGGTTCACGTTGAACCCGATCCTAAGGTTACTTGAAGTTGGAAACGAGTTTTGTGAATGACTCGTTAAACATGGTTCACATTGTTGTATAGTTTGTATTAATAGGTTTAATCACGGGTTTGCTGAGTCTTAAATGCTAAATGATTGATTATGAGAGATTACTTGCTTGTTTTGTTTATTGTTTTGGTGATTAAAGGTATTGGAGTTGCTGCATAGTTTAAAAAAAGTTGAGGTGCCAGTTCCAGCCCATTGTCGCGCCGCGACATCAAATGTCGCGGCGCGACATAACAAACGTTTTGGTTACAGAAAGCCATGTAAAAATGGGTTTTAAACGCGTTCATTGCTGCGGTGCGACATTTGATGTCGCGGCGCGAGGTTTCAAAAGTTTTGTGGGTCACGTATTTTTAAGGAATGAGAATCAGGTATAACGAATCGCCGTGGCGCGACTAATTATGTCACGGCGCGACAGATCTATCGCACAGGTCCCAACCCCACGGGTCAGGTTTTAAAATCAATTAGGTCACCCGACCCATTACATAACCCGACGGGATTTCACCCTTTTTAGGGGATTTGGATCAGTTTTCACCCACCATTCTCACACTAACTTCTCAAGCAAAGTTAGAGCTTTCAAACCCTACTATCAATTAACACTAATTGCTACCTAATTTCTTCAATTCCTTTGTTAATCATGCCGGTTAAGGTTCGATTTTGCCTAATCTCTTGCTTTTTCTTTCATGTTTCTTGATTAATTATCTTAATTTTAGGGTTCATGTTTGAAATTTTAAGGGGTTTGTTTAATTGAAACTTTTATGCCTTAGTATTTGATGAATTGTTGATGAATATGATATTATTGTGTGTTCTTCATGAATTTTTGTGTTGTTATGCATAATATTGATTCTTGAAATTAGGGTAACGATAAATCCGAATGTAATGTTGAATGTTTGACGATTTTGTTTGTTAGGAAGATGTTTGCTTATAGATACAAGCTTTAAGATAGTGTGGGGTGATTTGGGCGGGTCATTTGTGATTTTGGAAATTGCTAAAACATGATGATTTATGTGATTTGTGAGATGATTATTTGGTTATTGAAATGGTTTATTTTTCATGGAGTAGGTTAATTAGCTAGATGAGTTTGTGCAATTGAGTTAAATGAAGATTGTTAAATGGGCCATTTACATGATATGTGTTTTGAGAATTGGTTTGAATTGGATACCATGGAACATAAACATATGTTGTCAATACTTGTTTTTGTCTAAATGCCTAATTGAAGTTGAGACGGGTATTAATGGTACTTGGTGCAAGTATGTGAAACGTGTTGATTTTTCTAACGCTAACTTTTCGATGTTTTGTGTTTGGTTTGGTTTTTGTTTCATGTGCGTAGAGAAGCAGATTTGATGCTCCATCATCTTCCTCGGCTCAATCCCGAAGGGAGGAAGAGAGAAGAACTAATCCTGAGGTTTGGTTGCAACAAGTTGAAGAGCAATTCTCGGAATATTTTGGATACATTTCACCTCGGAATATTCAAGCGACTTGGTATTTTAGTTGGGAAGAATTGAATAGTGCATCTAGTGAAGTAAGGGAGGATATTGCTTATATGTTGGTGATGTCGAGACAGGGGGTTGATCTTGGCACTTGGGAACGTGCTTTTTCATTAAGAGACGATCTTTACCGTGAGTTAATTGTTGAGTTTTTCTCTTCTTTGAGTTTCCGTTCTCGAAGAGATGGGACGGATCAAGGCTTTTTGACATTTCATTTAGGGGGAGAAAGTCGAGCCATGAGTCGACTTGATTTGTCTCGAGCACTAAATTTGTATGAAGAATTAGATGAGAAGTCTTTGATACGTTATTTGAAGAAAGAAACTGAGTTCATCGGGAATCAGGAAGATTATAATGAGCGCGATTTTTGGTTTGAAATTTCAGGTTTAACTCCATTTGTGTCTAATGAGTCGAAGGGCTCCGATATTCGAAGCAGAGATCTACGGTTACTCCATAAACTATTGTCGTGTACTTTTTGTGGACGAAGGAATGGGAATGATAAGGTTAATTCTACCGAGTTGTGGATAATGCATCGATTTCGACATAATGCGCATGTGGATTTGTGTATGTTGATCGCTACCTATTTATCTAATTAATCGAGGGAGACACGCTCTTCGAGTCCACTGCTAGGTGGTTATTTTGTTACAAAGATTGCACGATTTTTCGACATCAATTTTAGCAGGTGTACAAGATTGACCGACCCCTTGCAAGTGATGAAACCTTTCAATTTAAGTGTAAGACCCGAATAATTATCTTACTTACTTGTGTATTATGGTGTTCAAGGGTGTGGGTTTTATTGTATATAAATTAAAATGCAAAAGAAACTGTTTCAGTAGGATCGCGCGCCGCGCGGGTTTGGGGCGCGCCGCGCCATTTGGCGCTGACAGAATCCTTTGTTTTAAATTGGTTTAAATGAAGGGTATTTGGGTAATTTCACTTGGGGCCGGATTTGTGAGCCACATTAGCTGGTTTGGATCAGTTTTGGATCATTTTCACATCCATTCATCACTCCCAACTATCTAGAGAGAGAGAGAGAGAGATTCTAGAGAGAAATTTAGGGTTTTGGTGAAGAAGGAGGCCGAATTGATCAAAAGCTCGAGTTCTAAAGTTGTTCCTTTCGTTTCTAGCTACATTGTGGTGGTATTGGTAAGCTCAAACTCCGAATTTCATCTATTTAATTTGATATTCAAGTTAGGGTTTGAGTTAGTTTGATGAAAAACCCTTTTAGATGATGAAATGGGTTTAGTGATGCTAGTAATTGGGTTTATTGTTAATTGTTGGTGGATTTTGGGTTGGTGAACTAATTGGCCATGTTTAGGACTTGAAATTGAGTTTAATCACTTAAGTTAGTGATTATGGAAGTATTGAAACCCATTTAAGGTTATTTGGTTGACTAATTGTGACTTTGGGTCAAATTAGGGTTTGGTGGTGATTATGACCCATTTGGCGATTTAATGAGGTTTATAAACTTGAAATGGATTAAGTTGAAGTATAAAACCAAGTTAAATGTGTTTTGGTGTCAAAACTTGTAAATGGTGAGATTTTGACTTAATGGGTCAAAATTAGGGTTTAAGTGTCAAAATGGGTATGACACGTGTTTAACACTTGAGTTCGGGTTTAATTGGCGTATTAGGACCATTCTCACTTGTGTTAGTGATTATTGGTTAGTTTTGGGCACGGTTTGTGCTTGGAAGTGCATTTGGGTCAAATTTGCACTAAGTGTCGAATTGGGTTGATTTGTAAATCCACTCTAAGTGTATTGTTGTAATTATGATAATGGAATAGGTATTTTCCATTGGCGAGTTGCGGTTTACTTGGAAGCTTTCTTCAAGACTTCAAGGTGAGTGATAATATCCAATGTGCATATGTATGTGTAGGATGGGTGCGGGTCGGGTGAAGTGATTCTCGGCTATAGAGCTCACTTCACATATAGATGGATTTGATAGACTTGCGTTTAGATCCAATTGGCACGGTTGTGCGTTTTGGTTGACTATCTTTGGCGAAGTACGCGTTCGCGTGTACACTATCACACGTGATTGTGATGTGGATGATATAACCCCAATGGCGAAGGGTTTTGAGTTGGAGAAGTGAATCGCGTGTAGTTCGGATTCACGATGACGCGTGTAGTTCGGTCATCTTATCAAAAATGAATCTCGTGTAGTTCGGATTCATGGTGACTCGTGTAGTTCGGTCATCTTATTGAGGTAGTAATCTCGTGTGGTTTCGGATTACTAAGGCTCGTGTAGTTCGGCCAACCTCGATGTTGTGAAGATAGTAATCTCGTGTGGTTTCGGATTACTAAGGCTCGTGTAGTTCGGCCAATCTTCATTGTGGTATTTGGTTCTCGGTATTGGGTTAAGGTGTTAACCTTGTTCGTTTATATTGTTATATATTAATGTATTGTTGTGTTGTAGCTAATCCTCCGGGTGTAGCTATTTGGCGTTGTTCACATCGTCGTTGGTGAACTTATATTGTTGTTGTATCTTTAGCTCGTTGCTTAGGGATCGTACGGTATGCTTAGTGTAGTGCCTTATATATGGATGCCTCGGTATGCGGTATTTGTTATTTTGTGGCGTGTCCATTTTATACATATATATGTATGTAGTATATTATCATTCACTAAGCGTTAGCTTACCCTCTCGTTGTTGACTCTTTTTATAGATTGCATGCGGATGGTGGCTCGGGTAAGCGCGAGGATTAGAGGACTTGCATAGTTTGCGTAGAAGGCTTGCTTTTGGATTTATTAGGATTGGGTAGCGTATCCCCAATCGCCATGCTCGGCTTTGTTTTGTATTAAAAGTCGTATGGTCGAAAATTGTATTTTGATACTTAAAGGGTAATTTGGGTCGATGTGGGCCCCGCTTCGTAAACATAATTTTATTAATAGAACGTGCTAGTTTTTATATATGGAACATGGGGTTAAAAGCGTTACGCCTAAATATGTCGGGAACTAGTCAAACATTTTCGCATTCAAAGACTTTCCGGACAGTCAGATTTGGCGCGCCGCGCGGCCTATATGGCGCGCCGCGCCAGGTGGCAGTTCAGCAATTTTTTTTTTATTTTTTGTAAATTTTACACGGTTTAATCGCGGGTTGGTTTGGGTTGTTACATTAAGGTTTTATCTTTATGTGCGTTTTGTGATGTGGGATGCGAATCGGGTTGGTTTGGTCGCATATGTTGAGCCACAAGAGCACGAGGCCGGTGGGAATGTTCATGGAGGTGAAGAGGCGGAGCCGGTTGCTCCGAATGTGCCAGCGGGGGGTCAGCCTTGGGGTGTTTCCCAAGAAATTTGGGATAACTTAGTTTCGTGGGTTGATAACGTACAAATCGGTGTGACAGACAACTTTGCTGCATTTCGGGGAGAACAGCGGTCGCATAATGACCGTATGTGGGAGAGTCAGCAGAGGATCGATGAGAGGACGGCTGAGTCTTTGCATGACCAGCAATGGATGGCATATAGAGGTGATTGGCAATGGCACAACGCTCGTCTTTTCTACTATAACCCGGAGAATTATTATGGTACACAAGCTCAGACACCAGTTTATTATCGCAACCCAGTAGGCCCCGCGTTCAGGCCCCGATTTACAGTGAAGGCGAGAGGTTGGATGATGCACGACAGAGGTTCGAGCAGCAGTATCCAAACGGCAACTGGCCGTATGAAGGGTTTCAGTGAGGAGGGCCTACGAGCCCGTGATTATGTTGTAATTTGTTTTAAACTATTTCCGTTTCGTTGGTTTGTACTTGGTTAATTTTATATTTTGCTTATGTACTGTGGATTTATTTGGGGACAAGGTGTTTCGGTACCGGGTGGTACCACCTTGTTCCGTTTATGTAGTTTTCTTGTGTTTTTCTTTTCTTAGGTATGTTGGTGAAACAATTTTTCAAGTCTGGCAGTAAGTTCAGCAAAACTACTTGAGTGATGATATTGGCGTGAGGATCGGGAATGGACGATGTTCTTATGCTGGCAGTAAGTTCAGCGCCATCTGTCACTATCATTCCACGATCAGTGGTTACCTCGATAAGTTTTTATTTTCCTTACCCTTTCGATTTTAATCTATTTTTGATCTCAAGTAATAGGGACATTGCTTGATCTCAAGTGTGGGGTGGGGATGTAAAATCTCTCGGGTTGGTTGTTAATGGAATCATCATCAAACTAGTTTTGATATTAAAAGACTTGACGTTTCACGGGGCTTTGGTCGTAAAAAAAAAATTGAAAAATTTAGGGAAAAAAAAAACAGAAAAACTAGTTCAAAAATAAAAAAATAAAAGTAGAAAAACAATTGAAAATTCAGCCAAAACCTTAATTTTGAAAATTGGCTTGGTATTTTATGGTATAATTCGTGTTTTCAAAGAAGCCAAAAGTGTTCCACATGTTCATTACAATTGGACATGAAATCCTACGAGTTCGGGGAACTCAATAGTAGGTCACCTGTACCAAAACGGGTGTAAACCGTGAGAGAGCGGTGATTGTATAGCGTGATTGTGACCCAATCACGTGCCAGATCAAAAACTTTTGGTTACTTGGTATAGCAGACTTCCGATACTATATCATTTTATTATTACATCATCTAATGGTGTGATACTGTGGGAAGAGGAGCCTCGAGCTTCACCAGTGCTGTCCTTTTTAGGAGCAATAACTATGTGCTTGTGTTTGCTTAGACAACACAACCCATAGCCAAAAGCTATGGCACCCAAAGGTTTTTGGGATTTATTGGAAAGGTAGTATCTACTTCTTACCTTTCTTAAAACAAGCAGAAAAGCTTGTCATGTGGGAAGTAGGCAAACCGGTGTCAATTGAAATAGATTGGCACTTCCGAGTGACTCAGATCCACTCATTAAGAAAGTAAAGTCTTCCGACCGTTTCACTTGGTACGTATACCTCTTAAGCGTGCCATTTCATTACCCATCATTTCACGATGAGGTACTGTTAGAGGAGAAAGTCTTGAACTTTCAAAACATGTTCATTATTTTGAATGTGAAATCCTACATGAACATGAAAATTCATACGTAGGTCACTTGTACCAAAACGGGTGTCAACCGTATGAACGGTGATAGTGGCGTATAGTCGAAACAGGACCATTCGCTAGATCGAAAACTTAAACAGGGCGATCCTCATTGTTTCTCCTAACAAGGACAATGTTGCACCCGACCACCTTATTTAACCACACGGGATGTATCTTTTCCATTCTTAAGGGAGTCAAGTCTCCCGAACGACACACTTGCTGATTTGTTTCAGAAGATGTAGTCCAGACCAGTTGTAGGGTGACGAAAAGTCTTGAAAAGTCATTGCTAAAATCAACTGGAAATCTACCAGGCCTCAACATCAAACAGGAAAGCTGGTAGTCAAAGCTTATCTCAATGAGGGAGATTTGCTAGCCAAATGGGAAGCGCACCATGATACACAAAATATCAGTGATTGATCAGATTCCCAGTGGATAACCTCCGGAAAGGTAAGATATCAGCTTTTAAGCCTGATGAACCTCAATCTTTATGGTTGACTTAACAGATTAGATGATCACCTCATGATTATCGATGATATCTGGACGTAATGTGTATCCTCTTAAGCACATTATTTTCTTACCGACATCTCGCGATGTTAGGTACTATGGGAGGCTTGGCTTGACCAATTGCGGGGTAGCCCGTGCGTTCTTTGGCACATTTGTTCGATTGCTATACTTTTTGGTGCTCGGTTCCCACTTGATTCCCGTTTACTTTGAAGACTTATTTTTCGAGATTTTCTACTTCATCATTATGGTAGGTAATTCGAGGTTAACTTTGGTTGCTATACTAGTTATATATTGTTTGCGGTTTGGGAAGTTATTTCGGGGGAATGCAAGTGGGAATCATAATGGTTATTTACTCCAAATCGTACCCACGCTAGTTTTTAGTTTGGTTTCTTGTTCGTTTGGTTCTACATACATTTTTGAAGACGTTATTATATGGTAGAAGATTATTATCGAGTTTAATTGCTTGAGGACAAGCAAAACTCTAGTGTGGGGTGGTTTGATATCGCATATTTTATACACGTTTTCCTTAGCGATATCGATCATAATTTAGTCCGTTCGGATACGATTTGGTGTTTATTTTGATAATATTGAGAATGTTCGAGTTTGAAGAGCTATTTGTAGAAGAGATGCGGTTTTTGAGGCTTTTGAGGCATTTTGTCGATTAGTTGTTATTATTAGTGCATCGAGGATTAAAACGTTAATGTTTTATTGATTAATGAGGTGTTGAGATAATTAGAACAAGTAAAAAGAGAAAAATGACGAAGGAGCAAATTTCAGTGTTATGTCGCGGCGCAACAAATGCGTCCGCGGCGCGACGAATGAAGAGTTTCCAGATCAGAATTTGGTTTAAAGAGGTTGAAAATTCAAGTTATATGTCGCGGTGCGACAGTTTTGGCCGCGGCGCGACCGGTGTCGGTTCACCTGATTTTTGGCAAGTATAAAAGGCTCGAAAAATTTCCTAATTATTCATTCTTCCATCCAGATGAATCGGGGCAACTTTTGGACGATTTTTGGTGATCTTTGGAGAACTTCAAGGTCATTCTAACACATCCATCATTCCGGAAACAAGTCTCGATCCGTTTATCATTCAAGATTCAATCATTAATTAGGTTAATCTCTTTGTTTAAAACAATGAATTCCTCTATTACTTTGATTGTTATTTTTGTTCTAGCCATGATTTTTGGCTAAACTTTTAATGTTTGTCTAGATTGAATATTTGCATGTGTTTGGATGATACTATGTAGTTTTATTAATTAATGCATGATAATTATGAGTTTTGATTAAGAACCATTCTTGTGGGTGTTGATTATTGTTACTAGGTTGATTAGTGAATCTTGTTTGAACAAAGGGAATCCTGTTTCAATTTAGTGATCTAATTTCCAATTGATTTGTCTTAACCGATTGGGTGCTTACTGGACCAAGGGGTAAACCGGGTAACATTGATTGAACAAAATAGGGGTGAATTGTGTGGAGCGAACGCGTAACCAATTGAATCTTAATCTTATAATTAGCTAATTACTAAGTCACAAACGAAAGAGGTCTTTGGTGAAAGGGAACCCTAAGCCAATAAATCTAAGTCTGACGTGTTTGCTAAAAGACAACTCTGGGTAAACCGACTCTGTAATTACGTGCATTGATAAATAGAACTAGTGCTTAATAACAAATCATCCAACACTGCGAATAGGAGATCTAGGCGAACATTCTTCTATTTATTGAATTCAAATATCTTTACTTTTTGTTGAGTCAGCATTTATTTTTATAAACTTAAAAATACAAAAATATTGTCTTTTACTTTTAATCAATCTTTGATTTGGCTAATCGTTAAATAGCCACAAAACAAACTATCTCGTACTTTCAATTTTCGTAGATTAACTTATTTTATTTTATTAGTACAATCTTAATTCTCACGTTTAAACTGTCCTTGGAACGATTTCGGATTACCAATTTTATACTATTACACGATCGGGTACACTGCCCGTTAATGTGTAGTAATCTTTAAACCGGCATTTTCCAGAGATAAATTATATACTAGATTTTACACATCACACTACGAACAAGATTTATCAATCTAAAACACACAAATATGTATATGTACACAATCATATACATATATACAACTAAACAGTACGAGGATTTTGAAGCATACCTGTATTCATATCATATTCAACATCTGCATTTGCAACCATCTGATAAGCTCTTGCTATCACCGTAGGTGGATTCTTTCTTTTCTGCCCTACCGGAGAACCAGAAGATCCACCTACCGATCCCGACTGCGCTCCTGGCCTCGCCCCAGAACCCGATCCTCTTACATACGGACATTAAACTGACCTATGCCCCACTTGATGACATTTCCAACATACATCCTCTTGAAATGAACACATTCGAATCTCGTGTCCGACAATACCACATCTTAAACATCTTTTGGTTGAATATGAACAAGGACCACTATGAGATGATCTACAACTATAACACCAAGAATTCTGACTTGATGCTGACCCACTCTGTTCCGATCCACTTTTCTATTTTAACTTAACAGACTTCTTTGACCTAGAGTCCGAATGACTCATCACCTGATCTTGTTGTGGCATTTCATAACATACTATTCTATTTCTAGCTGTCCTGACGTCATCCTTTACCATTTTGGTCATAACAAATGCTTGAGATAACATCTTCGCCATCCTAACTATTATTCTGTACTCTGGTAAAATTACATTAACAAAATACTGAATTCTGGACTGTTCATCTGGAACCCACTGTTGCACGAACCTTAATTTATCCATATACTGCTCAATTACCTCATCTATCGTCATCTGATCTGTCATTTTCTTTGCCAGAAATTCTGTCTTAATTCGATTGACGTCATAAGACGAATAATATTGCTCACAAACTTTACCATAAAATTGTTCCCAAGTAATCATGCTCACTTGCTCTTTCGGTATACTAGAAATAACTGTATCCCACTAAAC
Organism: Rutidosis leptorrhynchoides; assembly: GCF_046630445.1. Lineage (NCBI taxonomy): Eukaryota > Viridiplantae > Streptophyta > Magnoliopsida > Asterales > Asteraceae > Rutidosis > Rutidosis leptorrhynchoides. The sequence continues at coordinate 105,528,676 of NC_092334.1, read as the reverse complement.
CATTGCCCTATTCTTCAGCATACGACGAGCATAAATAACCTGTAATTCCGGTTCGCACTGACAGGCCTCAAAAACCTTTTCTATATCTCTTAACCAATTAAGGGTTACCGTTAGGTTAGAACTTCCTGAGTATTCTGGCGGATTACAATTTAGAAACTGTTTTAAAGTACATTTCTTGGGTTGTTGAGACGTCGGCATCTGATATGGACTCCACATCTGATTTGAGAATCGTTGATTAAACTGACGTGGCATCTGATACTGTTGAGGAAATTGACACTACCACTCAGATTCACTGTTACCTGACGTTGTTCTAATTCCCTTATTCGATCACGTTCTTCCTTTAACTGACTTCCCAAATCTAGAATTTGTTCTTGCGGATTATCTTCTGACACATACCCGTCTTCATCTGGGGCTCTGAATGTTCCGGGGGCTGACGGACCAGTTGCGTTTCCTGCATTATCTTTCATATCTGCACTACCACAGCATCTCACACAAACTCTAAGTGGAAAACAGGTTGGCACCTTACAACTAACACATGTAATCCCTACATTCACTTAACCCTTCCCCTTTGATATGTTTGATACAACACAAGGTTTGCGAACATGACATTTCACACAATGTACATGCGGCCAAACCTATGCTCTGATACCAAGTTGTAACACCCTTTTTTTTTTAAATCACAGCGGAAGACTGAATTTACATAAATACCCTTAGTTAATTTCAAAAATTATTATCACAAATGCTTAGTTATTTACTTCATTACAAACCATAGTTGTTACGTTAAACGACTAGTTACACATTTACAAAAGTTAAGACATCAGAGTTCATCTTGTCAAACATATCGTCAGCCCGACTCCCGTCCCTACCAGCACTAAGATCCAAAACCTGCAAGGGATGAGGTGAGGGGTTAGCACAAGGCTAAGTGAATGGAACTATCAAAAGGTCTAGCATGCAGTACCAACTTGTACTCCTACAGAAACAACTATATTCAACCATATACAACAAATAACAACTGGCAACTATGCTCCAACTAGAGGATCGGCGGCTTGTACGGGCACACGACCACTAGCTGATCAGGCTGGAGTCTACCGATAGTCCTTATTACTAAATTCCCAGTATAGTCATCCATACGCAGGTGATGCGTCGTTCAGCACTATACTCAACAAACGGTAGCCAACTAGTCCCAACCACAACTAGGTTGACCTCTCTGAGCTGAACATAACAGATCAAGGTTCCAATAACAACAACAACTTGTGCACATGCAACCAGTCTACTACTACTACTACTACTACTACTACTACTACTACTACTACTACTACTACTACTACTACTACTACTACTACCACTACTACTACTACCACCACCACTACTACTACCACCACCACTACCACCACCACTACCACTACCACCACCACCACCACCACTACCACTACCACCACCACTACCACCACCACTACTACCACCACTACCACCACCACTACCACTACTACCACTACCACCACTATTACCACTACTACCACTACCACTACTACTACTACTACCACTACTTCCACTACTTCCACTACTTCCACTACTTCTACTACTACTACTACTACTACTACTACTACTACTACTACTGCTGCTACTGCTACTGCTACTGCTACTGCTACTGCTACTGCTACTGCTGCTGCTGCTGCTACTGCTGCTGCTAGCAGCTGCTGCTAGCAACTGCTGCGAGAACCACCACCACCACCACCACCACCACCACCACCTACTACTACTACTACTACTACTACTACTACTACTACTACTACTACTACTACTACTACTGCTACTACTGCTACTACTGTTGCTGCTGCTGCTGCTGCTACTGCTACTGCTGCTGCTACTGCTACTGCTGTTGCTGCTGCTACTGCTGCTGCTAGCAGCAGCTGCTAGCAACTGCTGCGAGAACCACCACCACCACCACCACCTACTACTACTACTACTACTACTACTACTACTACTACTACTACCACTACTACTACCACTACCACTACTACTACCACTACCACTACCACTACCACTACCACTACCACTACCACCACCACCACCACCACTACCACTACCACTACCACTACCACTACCACTACCACTACCACCACCACCACCACCACCACCACCACCATCACCACCACCACCACCACCACCACCACCACCACCACCACCACCACCACCACCACCACCACCACCACCACCACTACTACTACTACTACTACTACTACTACTACTACTACTACTACTACTACTACTACTACTACTACTACTAAAAGCATGACAACCCTAACTGTGATCAACTGTAGAACATAGCTACTAAATATGGAAACTAACAATAATATAAACATAGTAGCGCAACTTGCTACTCTATACTACACCAAGTGATAATCCCACTCACCGAATACTACCAACTAGTCAGATTCTCACTATTGAGTCTCGTTCTTGTCTTTATCACCTAAGAACACCACAAAACATAGTTAGTTTCTATTCGTTAGCATAAGACAGCACAACTCATCAAATCAGTATCAAAAACGCCGTTAAAAAGTCTATTCAACACTTATGCATTTTCAGAATTTACATTCTGGTCATCATAAGTCACGCGGGCAGCATAACAGCTAGAAAACGGCCATTAAACCACAACAGTCAGCACTGATATACATTCGTACGGTAACATCATGTATCCGTAAGGTTGCACACTCATTGCCTGGTTGCACCAACACCACTGCATCCGTACGGTTGCATAATGTACTCATACGGTTGCATGCTGCAATTGTACGGTTGTGTTCATCGAGCAGCAGCAGCGAAAACTGACTGGTTTTGAGCCAAAATTCCCCAAATCTCGATTTCTAAACGTTTTGACACCAAAGTCGGTTTAGGAAACATTTATAACACTTATAGAAACTTAAACCCCAATGAATTATATCAAAACAACACCCAAATCACTTGATTTTGACCTAAAAGCCATTTGTACCAAAACCTAACTAAAAACTCATTTAATCTCAGATTACATCAGGTAAACAAATGATTCATACCTCGTTATGACCACTGATATCGGCTAAAAAGTCACGTTTTCACCCCGGTATTAAGGCCCAAAAACAAGAAAGATTCAAAATTGATCGGCAAAATACCCACTTCATCGGTTAGAATTGGTGAGCAAGTATTAAGGCCTAAAAACAAGAAAGATTCGAACTTTATCGATAAAATACCCACTTCATTGGTTAGAATTAGAGAGCAAGTAATTACAAAGACGGTGCAAAAAGAATCAAGAGAATTGGAGCTAAAACGAAGATTCTAAAGCGAAAACTGTGAAAGATAAGAAATTAAATTACGATCCAGGGAATCAGCAAGCTGATATGCCCGAATCGGACGGTTTATTTATGCGGTGTCGTTAGGCCATAAAACGTCAATTCAGGATATCAACAGAAGAAGTTGATTGTTTTATTTAAATATGCTGGGTCTAAATCTATTATTCCTTCCTATGGGTTAGTAAGGGCAAATATGACCTAGGGTCGTTCCTTTAGCGGTAGAATTTGAAACGAAGCTTATTCAGATAATTTAGTAATTAAGATTGGGTTGTACACAATTTAGTATCCAAGACTAGTGGCCAGGTACACCTTGTGTGGAGAGGCATAATCCTTTTGGTCCCAATAAATTGGCGACTGTTCGGAAAATCCAACAACCAAGTCCAACCGGTTTATTCTAGACACTACTTTATCCACAATATCAAATTGTGTAAAGAAAATAGTTGGGTTGATTTGATTTATAATTGTATTTAAAATATTAAAGCCGTATAATTAAAATAAGCTAGCTAGCATGCAACAGCCAAGGATAGAGAAGACGTGGTTTACCATGATTTAAGATAACGTAGTGTCAGGATGATTATGAGACACTCATTGGATAGATATACATTGGTGTGAACACTAGATTCCCTACTAAGAGGTTTCCCGATTAACATGTCACGAGGAACTAGGCTTTGAAGATTCTGATCGGATGGACTATGCTCAACTCCCGATGCTTTATCCGATTTAAGGATATAAGCGGCCCATCTAGGATGCAATGCATACCTTGGGTGCACGAATAAAGTAGCATAGCCATATATATAGAATATCCAACCTTTCTTTATACCTTAGTGTATCACCCAAGTGAGTGGTTATGATTGTGTTTCGAATTCCTTTCTGTCAATGGTTTGGTAAAATCTAAGAGTTTGTAGACAAATTAGGACCTCTGATAGTTCTCAGTCATCCTTAAAGATTTATAAGCCTAGTTTGTATTGTAGTGCGTTAAATTCCCATTTATGATTTAAATTAGCCCTTACTTAAATCTACCTAACAAATCCCTTAGTTATCCACCATGTACTAGACTTATAGTGGTTCCATTGCTTCTAACCTTGACCATGCTCAAGTGGTCCTATAGTACGTCAACACTGTGCTCTAATGTTGCAACAGTATTTCCTTGAGTCTTATACTCTTGACCAATGTCTTGATCTGGTCCTATGATAATTCCCCATGTACTTTATAGTATTTCCGATGGGTTCATACCTTGACCAATGTATAAACACAAATAATTAATTACCTTATAATTGTCTACTTTATAAAAGGTTTTAATCACGTTTATTGGTGGAATGACGACAATAACGAGGTTTAATATCATAGACAGAAAACGAATACGAAATGATAATCATCCCTAACTAACATTATTAAATCATGGCAAACAATCAAGCAATTACTCACACATCATGGCAACAAGCATTTCTAATATCAATAAATCACAAACATCGAACAAGAATATTATAATAAATTAATAAAAGAAAGGATAGATGTTACCGAATAATGTCGGCAAAATAACACTTGTATTTCTTCATAATATCCATAGCGTTACAATGCTTGACAGCTTCTACTACTAACTACATACTAATCTTCTATTGATCACTAGAGTGTAATGCCCCGTCCTAATCCATCTGGACGAAGTCTTCAACAGTTGGTCCCATTGCGAGGTTCTGACCTCTATATGCCATAAACGACTCCATGTAATATGAGCAAATGCACAGCGGAAGATTTCTTTCATACCTGAGAATAAACATGTTTTAAAGTGTCAACCAAAAGGTTGGTGAGTTCATAAGTTTACCATAAAACAATAAAAATTCTGTAATTTTGATAGACCACAAGATTTGCATTTCTCATAAATATAGGTCCCATGCATAGAGACAAAAATAATCATTCATATGGATTGAACACCTGGTAATCGACATTTACAAGATGCATATAAGAATATCCCTATCATTCCGGGATCCTCCTTCGGACATGAAATAAATTTCGAAGTACTAAAGCATCCGGTACTTTGGATAGGGCTTGTTGGGCCCGATAGATCTATCTTTACGATTCGCGTCAATTAGGGTGTCTGTTCCCTAATTCTTAGATTACCAGACTAAAAAGGGGCATATTCGATTTCTATCATTCAACCATATAATGTGGTTTCAATTACTTGTGTCTATTTCGTAAAACAGTTATAAAAACAGCGCATGTATTCTCAGTTCCAAAAATATATATTGCAAAAGCATTTAAAAAGGGAGCAAATGAAACTCACCTAATGTATTTTGTAGTAAAAATACATATGACTATATTGAACAATGCAGGGTTGGCCTCGGATTCACGAACCTATATCAGTTATATATATTAAAGCTTTTAATGAAAATCAAATAATTTCATCTATTTATTATATAGTATTTATATATTTAGTGTTGTAGTTTATATAGAATTTGTACTAAATTCTAATGTATATTTTGTTTGTATAATATATATCTTAAATTACATGTTATATATGTATCTATTTTCTATTTTGTATATATATAATAAAAAATGTTAATATTTTTAATTTATAAATAATATTAATATAATTATAGTATAAGTATATTTTTGTATACAAAATATTTTATTTGTTATGATAATGTAATAATAATGATAATGAAATTTTTAATAATAAGGTAGTTTTATTAATAATGAAAATTTTAAATAATAATGATACTTTTAATAAATATGATAATGATAATAAAAATGATAATACTAATAATTTTAATGAAAATGATAACTTTAATATAAATGATAATTTTAAAAAAAATAATGATTCTGTTAATAATAATAATAATAATAATAATAATAATAATAATAATAATAATAATAATAATAATAATAATAATAATAATAATAATAATAATAATAATAATAATAATAATAATAATAATATTAAGATACTACCTTAAGGAATTAGCAAGCTTCCATACAAAAAATAAACTGCCACTGCCCAGGTTTGAACCTAAGACCTTGTAACGACCCAACCCGTATTAAAACCGGCCCATAATTTTTTTTTCCTTTTAATACGCTTTAAATAATACTTTAGGTCCCATTACACAATTTCCAAAACATATTTGTTACCAAAGTAAGTTCAACGAACTTAAAACATACATTAATGATTTAAACTCCCTAATACAATGGTTCATTAATTAAATCGTAAACCGGTTATAATCATTATGACCCGACTAGTTACGTTTACACAAAACCGAGCATGGTGATTTGGGACTACGCTACCCAAATCCTAATCGAGTCCAAAAGCAAGATCTTCTTAGCAACCTAGCCAAGATCTCTAATCCCCAAGCTTACCCGAGCCGCCAAGCATGCAAACCTATAAAAATGTAAACAACGAGAGGGTAAGCTAACGCTTATTGAGTGAAAATATACTACATACATATATATGCATAAAATGGACACGCCACACCAATAATCAAATACTGCATACCGGAGCATCCAAGCATAAAGGCAAGCTAAGCTAAAAATACCATATAATCACTAAGCAGCAAGCTAGTAACAACAACCATAAAGTAAGTCACCAACGACGATGTGAACAACGCCAATAAGCTACACCCGGAGGGTTAGCTACATCACAACAATACATTAATATAACTCGAAATTTAACATGCTACACTACAACGCATAATCATGGTTAACCGAAATTCAAAGGGAACGATTCTCGCGAGTGAACCATTAGCCACGCAAACGCCGCTAGTATGCATCACTAGCCCCTTGAGTGGTATCGACGCCGGAACTTAAGACCACCCGTTACGCTCAATGTGGTATCGATCGCCCGAACTTAAAACCCACATTTCACGCCACACACACACGAGGATATGGTATCGAACGCCCGAACTTAAAACCCGTATCCTACACATTACTCATGATAATAAGGTATCGACGCTCGAACTTTAAACCCTTATTACATGAAAAGTACAATGTGGTATCGATCGCCCGAACTTTATACCCACATTACATCCACACACACGCACACAATGATATGATATCGAACGCCGGAACTTTAAACCCATATCATAAGTCAACACGATGTGGTATCGCATACCTGAACTTAAAACCCACATCGCATTTCGTACAAGTAAATACATTACATACACACATGTATAATTATTTCACTCACAACCACGTGTGATAACGTACACCCAAAGTGTGTACTTCGCCAAAGGTGGTAAACCAAAACGCACAACCGTGCCAATTGGACCCATACACAAGTCCATCAAATCCACCTATATGTGAAGTGAGTTCTATAACCGAGAGCCACTTCACCCGACCCGCACCCATCCTACACATACATATGCACATAGGATATTAACACTCACCTTGTCGCCTTGAAGAAATGCTTCCCAGTAATCCGCAACTCGTCAATGGAAAGTACCTAATCCATTATCACAAATTCAACAACACACTTAGATTGGATCTACAAACCAACCCAATTCGACACTTAGTGCAATTTTGACCCAAATGCACTTCTAAGGACAAACCGCGCCCAAACTAACCAATAATCACTAATACAAGTGATAATGGTCCTAATATGCCAATTAAACCCGAACACAAGTGTTAAACACTTATCGTTCTCAAAATCGCCCATAAACCCTAATTTTGACCCATAAGGTCAAAATCTCACCATTTACAAGTTTTGACACCAAAACATGTTTAACTCGGTTTTATACTTTAACTTAATCCATTTTAAGTTTACAAACCGCATCGAATCAACATTCGGGTCATAATCCTCAACAAACCCTAATTTTGACTCTAGTCAAAATTAGTCAACCACGAAAACCCTAAAAGTCTCCAAAACACCAATAATCACTAATGCTAGTGATTGTACACCATTTACAAGTCTTAAACATGGTTGAATCATTAACCAACCCAAAACCCGCCTTTAACACTTATAAACCCGAATCTTGGTGTTAATCTCCAATTAACAACTAAATGGGTTTCATCTATGAATCATACAATCAAAAGCCCCAAATTTGAATGATGAACACGAAAATAAAATTCGGAGTTAGAGCTTACCACTAGTATCACCGTGTAGCCAAGAACGAGGAGAACAAACTTGTCAACTACGCCAAAGATCAAAACCCGCTTCTTCCTTTCCAAAATCCCACTTGAATCACTTAAGGATTTTAAGTTTTGAGAGGAAAATAGGAAAGAAAAAGAAAAAGAAAATAAAGAAAATGAGTGAGTGGATGAGGTTAAAGCCTCAAATCTTGCTCAAATGTGAAAAGACCAAAATGCCCCTCACTTTATCTAAATATTGCGAAAACAGGAACCAGTTCGCCCACATTGCCGCGCCGCGGCCTTAAATGTCGCGCTGCGACATTTGCCAAGGTCTGGGGTCATTTTTTGTCAAGCTTCTGATCTGGATTCCAGTTAAATGCCGCGCCGCTGCCTCATTTGTCGCGCCGCGACACACAGTGTGATCTGAGTCATTTTCTTGCGTACAAGACCTCAACACCCGAACATGTCTCGAACTCTTCATACGCCTATCGTACATACACAATACACCTATAAATCATATACGGGGAAAACGGGGTGTTACAACTCTCCCCCACTTAGATTCGATCACGTCCTCGTGATCCTAGTCACGAACCCAAACGGACCATACTTCACGGTCCTCAAACATAAGTCCCAACCGACTTTCCTAAGCAATTCTTCCCAATGAATTGCCTTTACCAACGAAATCGTCACCCGCGATTTATCAATTCCACTATCCGAGCACTAAAACTTGCTCAATCCCTCACATCGGGAAACTCAACCAATCTCTTACTAAGATATCGATCCCTTAGCGTACCCTTACCGAGTACAACGCTAAAAGCAACTAGTCTAAACCTAAGGTCAACAACCCAAAACGATGAAGACCGAACCAAACGAATCCTTACGGATAACACCAATCACTAAACATCCCTTGTAATGCGCAATACGACCAATACGCAACTACCGTACAACATCACAAGCAACGGCTAAAACCGTTAGCGCCCAAAACGACCATGGCAACGCTAACCCAAGGTGTACAAAATCGACTATCGTCACACCCGTAGCAACAGGTGAGCGAAACACGGCTATCGCATCACTAATCATACAACATGGTCCTCACGACCCCACCATTGGCGTATAAAACACCCAATAGATCACACATCAACAACAATACGCAATGTCGACATTCGACTCGATGTTGGTCGACGAAGAGCGGTAGGTCAAATACGTTAACCACTCACCAACCATCGCAACGCGCACGTGACCGACGAGGCCGATGAAAAGTGCCACCGAGACGTTAACACTTACCTCAATCACACATGTGGCCAACGAAGAGCGATAGGTCAAACATTAATCACTCGCCACATAACCAACTACCTACATGTGACCGACGAAGAGCGATAAGTCAAACATTAATCACCCGTCATATGAATCACACATGGCCAAACCAAAGAGATTCCTAACGGAAAACGCATTCCACATACCAACAAGTAGCCAACGAAAAGCGAATCCTAACGGATAACACTTACTACTTATCACATTCCAACCGTGGTCAACGAAAAGTGAATCCTCGCCATTGGATAGCATTTGCCACAATACAACAAGCAAACTAAGTATATACGCATACATAGAATCATTCCACTCAACTTGGAATCTCCCGCACAAGAATCATACGTAGGCATAAAACATTGCTAACAAGATCGAGCAAGAACCACCTATCACGCCCATAGGCACAAAACAATATTTCTCTTAGAAGAGAACCCGACACACACATCCCTTAACCGAGGGATTTCACCTTGCTCGTCAAATACGCCCATTATCTCCCAACGAGACTCACCACATTACCACCCCCGGTGATATTTCAAATCCAAATTCATAAGTACAATTTTACCAAAATTGTACTCTACTACAAATCGACCAAAACTAGGTCCCGACACGAATTTCGGATCTATCAAAAGCATCATCCGCAATCTCACACTAAAATTTGCTCGTGCGGGAGTGTAACTCCCCCACTTGAAACTACGTTCCATAACCGCATTTTGTACAACCGTACATTGCTACCAAAGGTAGACTTTACCAACAATTGGGTTTACACGATCCATCACTACATCTCGCTCCAATCTTCAGCAAATGAAGGATTTCAACCAATCCTTAACACTTCGAACGAAAAGTGTACCGCAAATTACATAACTCTACCCTCGCAATCATCCAATTGCTATAGCTTGTCAAACTTCACCCGATCACTCATGTACTTAAGGGTTTCACTTCGGTACCCTAAGTACAATGTAACCGCAACACAATCGGAGTCGAACACCACACTAGTAGGTATAAAAGAGGCACCTAATGTCGCGTCACGTAGACTCCTTTACCAACGTACATCGAGATCCAAAACACTCGATTTCAAGGGTTTCATCCCACCCGTCGAACCTCATGGTTCATCAACTCCAACACACAAGCGAACACGCACTTAACAATCGAACACCAAAACCCATTTCCATGGCTCGGTAGAAATATTTCCCAAATACTAAGGAATGCTTGGTTGCACCAAGTCTTACGCCCTTCGCCCGATAATCAAACGTCACCATAGGGTACTTCCATTAGGAACGTCACCCATAACAACGACATGCACAACACAATGCATTTAATAAGCTCAAATTCAACGGCACTTAATAAATAATCAAAGGACATATTTATTAAAACGAAACGTACCTTAACGTCTCCTTGCCGCACCCGTCCCCGCTAACTTGGGACATTCCGAATTACAATGTCCTTCTTCTTGGCAATTGAAGCACACCATACCATCACCCTTTGGCACCGAACATTCCCAAGACTTGTGACCCCTCACGCCACAATTGTAACATCTAGACGTACTAGAATCTAACATAGTCGTTCGTGTACCACCCGTGCTCACGCTCGGACCCTTAGTCCTCTTACTTGGAGCACCATAAGAAACAACCCTTCTCTCACTTGAAGGTTCACCAACCTTTGATCTCGAATACGACTCGAAACCTCTAGCCGTGGCGAATAACTCGGCAAACGATTTCGCCTGAACTCTGCTAATCTTACTCTTCAAGTCATCATTCAAGGTTCGATAGAAATCTGCATCAACAAATGATCATTCCCCAAATACTCCGGGCAAAAACAAGCCTTCGCCATAAAGGTAGTCTTGAGAGTATTCAAATCCATAGAACCTTGTTGCAAATTTCGCAACTCATTACGCATTTCTAACAAATCGGCTGAAGTTAGGAATTCCTCAAAGAATTCCTTATTAAACTCCTCCCATGATAACGCCATAAACGGTTCACCACCGACAAGATCAATCTTACCATTCAACCAATCCTTTGCCCTACCCCGCAACAAATTAGTAGCGAGTCTCGTCTTCCTCTCCGGAGGGCATTCAATAGTACAAAAACACCCTTCGACATCCGAGATCCAAGTTGTGCTTACCAAAGGATCCGGTTTCCCATCATACATCGGGGGTTTAGTCCTCATGAAGCTCTTAAGACAACGCTCCATTTAACTACTACCCAGAAATTCGAAATACTTCCTATCCATTTCTTCTCGAAACGCACTCATTTGCTCCGCAACGGCGGCCGCAACTCTAGAGTTAGACTCCTCGTCATTCATCTCGATCTCGTTTCGTGTCGCCATTCTAAAGAATGCAAAACGATTAGTCCACAAACGTATAAAACAACACGTATAACACCGCCCCATCTTGCTCAACACTCGTCGTACATCATTTGTTAGACACGATTTGCACCTGTAATAAGGTTTGAAAGTCCTTATTACGCACACACGTCGTCTCAACTCGTTAGTACAACGACCGCCTCGCTCGATGATATAACCAACTCAACGACGATTCCACGCGATATAAACACATGCAAGGGAATAGCATCACAACACAAGCCAAAAATCCTAGTTAGTCCACCTACAGACAAGGCACTAACTATAACCCGTTCCGACCCGTTCACCTACAAGTCCCGCAACAAATATGCACACACAAAAGTCTAAGTCTAGGCACCTATCTCAAGTCACCAAAATCCCTTAGACCATGCTCTGATACCACTTGTAACGACCCAACCCGTATTAAAACCGGCCCATAAAATTTTTTTCCTTTTAATACGCTTTAAATAATACTTTAGGTCCCATTACACAATTTTCAAAACATATTTGTTACCAAAGTAAGTTCAACGAACTTAAAACATACATTAATGATTTAAACTCCCTAATACAATGGTTCATTAATTAAATCGTAAACTGGTTATAATCATTATGACCCGACTAGTTACGTTTACACAAAACAATACATGGTGATTTGGGACTACGCTACCCAAATCCTAATCGAGTCCAAAAGCAAGATCTTCTTAGCAACCTAGCCAAGATCTCTAATCCCCAAGCTTACCCGAGCCGCCAAGCATGCAAACCTATAAAAATGTAAACAACGAGAGGGTAAGCTAACGCTTAGTGAGTGAAAATATACTACATACATATATATGCATAAAATGGACACGCCACACCAATAATCAAATACTGCATACCGGAGCATCCAAGCATAAAGGCAAGCTAAGCTAAGCATACCATATAATCACTAAGCAGCAAGCTAGTAACAACAACCATAAAGTAAGTCACCAACGATGATGTGAACAACGCCAATAAGCTACACTCGGAGGGTTAGCTACATCACAACAATACATTAATATAACCCGAAATTTAACATGCTACACTACAACGCGTAATCATGGTTAACCGAAATTCAAAGGGAACAATTCTCGCGAGTGAACCGTTAGCCATGCAGACGCCGCTAGTATGCATCACTAGCCCCTTGAGTGGTATCGACGCCCGAACTTAAGACCACCCGTTACGCTCAATGTGGTATCGATCGCCCGAACTTAAAACCTACATTTCACGCCACACACACACGAGGATATGGTATCGAACGTCCGAACTTAAAACCCGTATCCTACACATTACTCATGATAATAAGGTATCGACGCTCGAACTTTAAACCCTTATTACATGAAAAGTACAATGTGGTATCGATCGCCCGAACTTTATACCCACATTACATCCACACACACGCACACAATGATATGATATCGAACGCCGGAACTTTAAACCCATATCATAAGTCAACACGATGTGGTATCGCATACCCGAACTTAAAACCCACATCGCATTTCGTACAAGTAAATACATTACATACACACATGTATAATTATTCCACTCACAACCACGTGTGATAACGTACACCCAAAGTGTGTACTTCGCCAAAGATGGTAAACCAAAATGCACAACCGTGCCAATTGGACCCATACACAAGTCCATCAAATCTACCTATATGTGAAGTGAGTTCTATAACCGAGAACCACTTCACCTGACCCGCACCCATCCTACACATACATATGCACATAGGATATTAACACTCACCTTGTCGCCTTGAAGAAATGCTTCCCAGTAATCCGCAACTCGTCAATGGAAAGTACCTAATCCATTATCACAAATTCAACAACACACTTAGATTGGATCTACAAACCAACCCAATTCGACACTTTGTGCAATTTCGACCCAAATGCACTTCTAAGGACAAACGCGCCCAAACTAACCAATAATCACTAACACAAGTAATAATGATCCTAATATGCCAATTAAACCCGAACACAAGTGTTAAACACTTATCGTTCTCAAAATCGCCCATAAACCTTAATTTTGACCCATAAGGTCAAAATCTCACCATTTACAAGTTTTGACACCAAAACATGTTTAACTCGGTTTTATACTTCAATTTAATCCATTTTAAGTTTACAAACCGCATCGAATCGACATTCGGGTCATAATCCTCAACAAACCCTAATTTTGACTCTAGTCAAAATTAGTCAACCACGAAAACCTTAAAAGTCTCCAAAACACCAATAATCACTAATGCTAGTGATTGTACACCATTTACAAGTCTTAAACTTGGTTAAATCATTAACCCACCCAAAACCCGCCTTTAACACTTATAAACCCGAATCTTGGTGTTAATCTCCAATTAACAACTAAATGGGTTCCATCTATGAATCATACAATCAAAAGTCCCAAATTTGAATGATGAACACGAAAATGAAATTCGGAGTTAGAGCTTACCACTAGTATCACCGTGTAGCTAAGAATGAGGAGAACAAACTTGTCAACTACGCCAAAGATCAAAACCCGCTTCTTCCTTTCCAAAATCCCACTTGAAACACTTGAGGATTTTAAGTTTTGAGAGGAAAATAGGAAAGAAAAAGAAAAAGAAAATAAAGAAAATGAGTGAGTGGATGAGGTTAAAGCCTCAAATCTAGCTCAAACGTGAAAATACCAAAATGCCCCTCACTTTACTGAAATATTGCGAAAACAAGAACCAGTTCGCCCACATTGCAGCGCCGCGGCCTTAAATGTCGCGCCACGACATTTGCCTAGGTCTGGGATCATTTTTTGTCAAGCTTTTAATCTGGATTCCAGTTAAATGCCGCACCGCGCCCTCATTTGTCGCTCCGCGACACACAGCGTGATCTGAATCATTTTCTTGCATACAAGGCCTCAACACCCGAACATGTCCCGAACTCTTCATACGCCTATCGTACATACACAATACACCTATAAATCATATACGGGGAAAACGGGGTGTTACAGACCTCTCGTTCACCCAAAACACTCCTAACCATTATTCTATCATTTCATTTCTGTTATAATTCACAGAAATAAAGAATATGAACTATATTTGTTTTTAACTGATTCTCTTCTTTGTTTTTCAATCTCATTAACATCTAAGAATCATCATCTTCATTATCATGTAATATCATCATGTTCATTATCATAATCACCCTTAATCCACATCGTTGTCATTTCTCATTCACCATGCCATCTACCATCACCATCATCGTCATCATACTTTCATCAATCATCATCATGTATCATTAAACATCATCATCTTTAATTACCTTCTATATAAACTAATCATCATTATCGTTATTAACCCGGAATCATTTACTCACTCGAAATAACCTTCATTTAGCCTCCCCAGTAACTCATCATCATTATCATATCGTTAAACAGTAGTAACGAAACAGAAATTCGTGTTCATTGTATCCCAGGAACCGTATAACCTCACATCCTAATATTAAGAGCAAGTCCAACATAAAAAAAAAATAATATGGTTCGGTATACATCAGCAGCCCATCATCTTCATTAATCAAATAGGGAATTCGGTTTTTTTGTTTATATATAATTCATAAACGCCAAAAGTAATAGATGTGTTGTAAAGGTATATGTCGGCCATGATGTTCAAACTTGTCCCACCATTATTTAAATAAACACAAGTAGTAATAATTCTATAATCAAATTGGCAAGATTTTCAATTGTGACCTTTCTTTTTGTAAAGTTGCTCGACAGAATTGGGTGGGGTTCGGTTAGTAAGGGAAAGAGAAGGAAAAAAAATAGTGTAGCTATGACCCTCCACTCACCTTTTTATAGTTTATTCATAACACTACAAAAGAGGTTAGTTGATTGATCACACATCATTTTCTTAGATCATAATCATCTATCAAATCGTCATGTCCTATATGGTTGTACTGGAACGAATGAGAGAGAAAAAGAAATATGCACAGGTTGTTGTAACCGTAGGTGTATTGGTTTGTTTTCAAGAGAGAGATAGAATAAGATGAGAGAGATGGAGTTGTTTTAGGTCTTGTTGTGTTGTGGGTTCACGAAGGAGAAACATCAACAACAACAAAAATATAACTTGGGTTTTATTCGGTGGTTGTCTGCAATGGTCGAAGAAACAAGAAACATATGTAACGGTGGTGATATGATGAAGGTGGTGGTTGATGATTGTTTTTGATTTATAGTCGAATCAGGAAAGAAAATACCTGCAACGGTGATGTAGCAGAAAACCAACTATTGTAGTAGCAGCAGAAATAGTTGTAGTCGTGGATTGTGATGGCGATGAGCTAGGTTCATGATTGAAGAATGTGGTGTTAGGGTGGTTCGAGATGGAAGTGTAAAGTGATTGTAGGGTGGTTATGAGTTGTTGAAAGTGGGTTGTTTAATTCCCAAAATATTGAGTTAATTGAATGTGTCTGAGTGATGTACCAATTATAGTACTTACGTTCATCCTAATTTGTTTACATTCAGCTAGATTGAGACGTGTAACTAAGGCAGACAAGAAGTACGAGTAGTTATGTAGCAGATGAAGAAAAATTGTGAAAGCAAATAATTAAGTCCACGAAATTTGGTTGCATATGGGATCTTGATTCGGTTTAGAGATCAGAAACAAGATTTACTTTAGTGTCATTGTGATAGAGAATTGATTTGGAATGTAGTCGACAGAATAAAATAAAAAATATATAAAGCGGATATTATAAGAAGGAAAACAGATTCGTTTATATCTAATTTTATTTCCTATAACTAATAAACACTAATAATTAATATATATACATAAATAATAATATTACCAATTAATAATAATCTCTATTACTAATACATTCTTATTAGTAATAATACTAATGATCTATATATATATATATATATATATATATATATATATATATATATATATATATAGATATATATATACAAATATATATATATATATATATATATATATATATATATATATATATATATATATATATATATATATATATATATATATATATATATATATATATATATATATATATATATATATATATATATATATATATATATTTTAAAGATATTAATATATAAAGTGATAATGATAATATTAATAATAACAATAAATAACAATGATACTAATAAGATACTAATAATCACATTAATGTTAATTAATAAGTTTAATAATAAGAATGATAACAATAATAATCATAATATTTATAACTCTTAATAATAATTACATTAATAATTATAATACTAATACTTAATAACAACAATTATAATAACTGATAATACATAATTTACAATTATAATATATTCAATAAACTAATATAGGTATTGAGATTAGTATTGTATTAGTAATTAATTATGAAAGTTATTATGTTAACTATATTCTTAACTTGTATTTACATTTAATATATACAACTTATTTACTTTATATCTTATTGTACTTATTTAATTTTAATGTTTAAATTATATTTTATAATTTCTATTTATTATATATACTCACATTTATATATATATACATATTTATTTATAAGTAATTATTCGTGAATCATCGGGATTAGTCAAAGATCAAATGTATACATGATCACAGTTCAAAGTTTTTGAAATTTAGTTTAACAAACTTTGCTTATCGTGTCAAAAACATATAAAGATCAAGTTTAAATTTAGTCAGAAATTTTTGGGTCGTCACAGTACCTACCCGTTAAAGAAATTTCGTCCCGAAATTTGAGTGAGGTCATCATGGCTAACAATAAAAATGTTTTCATGACGAATATGAGTTGATAATTAGGGTTTTATCATTATTGATTAATATAGATAAAACGATTCGGTCATGTAAAGCGTACGAGTGAAGCTATCACAAAAGATTGAGATAGAGATTTAACTTTTGACGTAGTCATGGTGGATTTTCGAAATTTAAGGGATTTAAAGAAAAACTTCGTAATAAGATTTGTTTCTTCGGGATTTATGGAAATTAAGATCTCTATAATTAAATGCGACCATCTGTCTCGATTGCCTTGTATGGTATCTCCTCTATAAATGAACTTCTTCCGTTCCATTACTTCCTATCACTCCCATTTTCTATACTTTAATTTATTCTTCCAAATCATCAATCAATATGCTTCATCCAGTTTTAATTCTGGATACATTCCTGACTTTCATATTGATCATTCTCCTTTTTCATCTACCACCAAAGGAATCTGTTTACTTCTACTTTGCTCTGGAGATTATAATGTTTTTCATACTCCCGTATCTTTACATTGCTATTCGTATTAATGTACATGGCTTGTGATTTCTGTGTTGTTGTCGAGTTTTATATCTTCTATTATGTTTCGAAGCTCTTTGCCTTTTTATTCTCTTCTCGACCTCTATTAAAGCGAGTAATGGTCCAGAATTCGTAAGTATGGAGTTTCGAATGAACTTAATGTTCTAAACAAGAAAGAACGTAATAGCACGATTTGATTTGTCAGTTTACCAGAATCACTGAGAATAGAACTATCAAGAATATATTTTCTTGATATGTTCAGAGGTTAAGTAGAATGAAAGAGTTATGTAACATGACACGTGATGATGGTATGATCTACTGTGAACCATCATCACGTTTCATTAGAAACTCAGCATGACTTACTGTAATATAATCACGTTGGCCAAGTGTCATTATATTATACTAACTCATGCTCAAATTCTTAACACTTCTCCAGAATTCATTCATAATTTATACTCAAATTTTACAGAAGTTTCCAATATAATGGAATACAGAAAACGCGAAGAGGTAGATAATTTCGGACAAGAATATTTATGAAAATATCCTCAGAAATATCGAAGATATTTATGATGATATTTTTTGGGATTTTCTGCAAGATTTTAACATGAGTACGGAGCAAGCTATTCTCTAAAGATTTCATCGGGCATTGAATCATTTAGTTTCTTTGAAGTCAAACTTATTCTTTGTGATTTGTGTACGGCTTCTTTCATAGTTTCGCATAATCTGCTTTTCGGTACTAAATTTTCTATTGGGCGTTTCCAATATTCCATTCTTTATTATCAAACTTTTGCCCGTTTAGACCATCTACAATTTTGCTGTTTCCTCTGTATTTAATGCTACCATATCTAAATCAACAGTTATCAATCCGAAGTAGTTTCAAGAAAATTGTGTTTTTAGATGATTAAACGCTGATGGTATTATGGTGGAATATAAAAAAGGTTCTCCGGTAACGATAAAAGAGTACACCTATATATCAAGGTTATAATAAGGTTGTTTCGAACGAAAAGTCGAAGTTGATTTGATGGAGCTGTGACAAAACTGGCTATCTCGAACAGGAATTGCAAAGTTATTTTCGGTAATAATAACACTAAAGGAATTAGCACAGATACGTGTTAAACGTTTACTCAAGTTCCGAGTGTTTTCAGGTGCATAACTATATGCATTAATCTTTTCTCTTGTAGATGAATTGCGGTTGGTTCATCCTCTCGATTGAGGTGTTTTCAAGAATCAAGAAAGGTTTGAACGCAGATTGTAATCGTCAAGATACAAATGAGGTTTAAGATAAAATCAAGTGGCAAACTTGAAGAAGTGTTTAGTTTCATATGTTATAATCAATATTTTAATTCATTTTAATTGTCCAATGTTATTAGTCCACAGTCGATAGTCCACAGTTGACAGTCCAATAATTCATATATAGTTTAATATATAATATTCGAATTAATTAATACGTATCGTGACCCATATTCGTTTCAGACTCGATTTCAACTCAAAGTATATATATTATTATAGAATCAACCTCAACCCTGTATAGAGAACTCGATCATTACTGCATATAGAGTGTCTATGGTTATTCCAAATAATATATATATATATATATATGCGTCGATATGATATGTCAAAACCTTGTATACGTGTCCCGATATTTAAAGTGCGTAAAATAAATACAGAAATTAAATGACAATAAATAAAATTGCGAGAATGTAAATTGCGAGAATGTAAATTGCGATAAATAGAATGTAATTAGTTAGCTAGGAACAATTAGCTAGGAACAGTTAGCGTAGATTCTTAACACAATTTCTCATAGTTAATTAGTCTGTTTCTAACAAATTTTATTTTGTCATATGTTTTCTTCATTATGCCACTTGTTGGATTCTGATAGGTCAAAATTCGAATATGAAATTGAATAAAAATGGTTATTCTGTGGTGAACGGATTAGTATATCGGTGGATGTAAGTAGGATAGTAAACGATTGTTGAATCAGCTTCGAAGAATGTACATTGTAACTTATTAATGTGAAATCTGAATATTCCTCGGGTATTACCTACCCGTTAAAATATTTTCACAATTAACACTTTGTACGAAAGAATTTTTAATTACAATCTTTATGAAAACATATATACATATATATTTTCTTCAGATGCAATCATGGATATAATGAGTTAACATGATATTAACACATTTGATTTACCGTTAGAACAAGAATATATAATCTCTAAAACATTAGAGGTTACATAATTGCTATGTCGAACTAAGATAAATGATGTAGAACGTCATGTAGAACGATGATTATACTCGAGGTACAGAATGAAATGTCGAAGCTGGTGACGTGCATTTTGTTGTTGGTGGTACTAGTGCTATTGGTGCTGACGCTGGTGATGTTACAGGTGTTGGTGATACTGCTGGTGCTTGAAAATTGTGAACCGTTCTCTCTAAAGTTAACACTCGAGCTCGGAGTTCTTTAACTTCTTCTACTAACCCTGGTTGGTTATCAGTGTGAGGTAGAGGTCGAATATCTTCTCTACTTCCGTTAATGGTAGCCTCAAGACGAAAAATTCTTGCAAAAAGGGTATAAACGGTGTTGCGAACAGGTTCGCCGGTGAGCGGGTCGAGTACTCCAAGGTTAGGTGGTAGATTCGATTCATGATATGGAGTACCTTCTTCCTTTCTCCATAGGGTGAGTATGTCGCGAACCCACCCCCATTTTATCCAGTAATCACGGTAGTTGATTGGCTGGTGTGTTCCTGTCACGCTGTCTTCGGAGTCAGAGGAACGTGGTCGATTCGTAGAGGCCATCTTACGTGATTACAGAATTTTTTTTTTTAGTATGAAGAGTTTAGTGACAGCAATTGATAGTTGGATGGTATTCTCAATGCATAATATGCATAGACATATATAGTACCAGGATTCCTTAAATTACGGAGAAATTTACGGGAGATATCAGGCAAGGTTTACAGTAACAGATATGCTAAGATATGAATTTTTGTCTATACACTATTCATGCAATCAATGCAGTAAAACGTGTCTAGACTAAGAATAATGAGCAGGTATTTTCCTAAGGATGATAAATAGATGATTTTCGACCAAAAATGATAAGTAAAACTTTTAACATGCAGACACGGTCGAAGTCGAGACTCACTAATGCATCCTAACGACTATCAGTTAGACACACTATTGCAAGACCTGGTTCTCTAAGACCACCACTCTGATACCAACTGTAATGCCCCGTCCTAATCCATCTGGACGAAGTCTTCAACAGTTGGTCCCATTGCGAGGTTCTGACCTCTATATGCCATAAACGACTCCATGTAATATGAGCAAATGCACAGCGGAAGATTTCTTTCATACCTGAGAATAAACATGTTTTAAAGTGTCAACCAAAAGGTTGGTGAGTTCATAAGTTTACCATAAAACAATAAAAATTCTGTAATTTTGATAGACCACAAGATTTGCATTTCTCATAAATATAGGTCCCATGCATAGAGACAAAAATAATCATTCATATGGATTGAACACCTGGTAATCGACATTTACAAGATGCATATAAGAATATCCCTATCATTCCGGGATCCTCCTTCGGACATGAAATAAATTTCGAAGTACTAAAGCATCCGGTACTTTGGATAGGGCTTGTTGGGCCCGATAGATCTATCTTTACGATTCGCGTCAATTAGGGTGTCTGTTCCCTAATTCTTAGATTACCAGACTAAAAAGGGGCATATTCGATTTCTATCATTCAACCATATAATGTGGTTTCAATTACTTGTGTCTATTTCGTAAAACAGTTATAAAAACAGCGCATATATTCTCAGTTCCAAAAATATATATTGCAAAAGCATTTAAAAAGGGAGCAAATGAAACTCACCTAATGTATTTTGTAGTAAAAATACATATGACTATATTGAACAATGCAGGGTTGGCCTCGGATTCACGAACCTATATCAGTTATATATATTAAAGCTTTTAATGAAAATCAAATAATTTCATCTATTTATTATATAGTATTTATATATTTAGTGTTGTAGTTTATATAGAATTTGTACTAAATTCTAATGTATATTTTGTTTGTATAATATATATCTTAAATTACATGTTATATATGTATCTATTTTCTATTTTGTATATATATAATAAAAAATGTTAATAATTTTAATTTATAAATAATATTAATATAATTATAGTATAAGTATATTTTTGTATACAAAATATTTTATTTGTTATGATAATGTAATAATAATGATAATGAAATTTTTAATAATAAGGTAGTTTTATTAATAATGAAAATTTTAAATAATAATGATACTTTTAATAAATATGATAATGATAATAAAAATGATAATACTAATAATTTTAATGAAAATGATAACTTTAATATAAATGATAATTTTAAAAAAAATAATGATTCTGTTAATAATAATAATAATAATAATAATAATAATAATAATAATAATAATAATAATAATTAATAATAATAATAATAATAATAATAATAATAATAATAATAATAATAATAATAATAATAATAATAATAATAATAATAATAATAATAATAATAATAATAATAAGATAAGAGTAATAATAAGATACTACCTTAAGGAATTAGCAAGCTTCCATACAAAAAATAAACTGCCACTGCCCAGGTTTGAACTATATTTGTTTTTAACTGATTCTCTTCTTTGTTTTTCAATCTCATTAACATCTAAGCATCATCATCTTCATTATCATGTAATATCATCATGTTCATTATCATAATCACCCTTAATCCACATCGTTGTCATTTCTCATTCACCATGCCATCTACCATCACCATCATCGTCATCATACTTTCATCAATCATCATCATGTATCATTAAACATCATAATCTTTAATTACCTTCTATATAAACTAATCATCATTATCGTTATTATCCCGGAATCATTTACTCACTCGAAATCACCTTCATTTAGCCTCCCCACTAACTCATCGTCATTATCATATCGTTAAACAGTATTAACGAAACAGAAATTCGTGTTCATTGTATCCCAGGGACCGCATAACCTCACATCCTAATATTAAGAGCAGGTTCAACATAAAAAAAATAATATGGTTCGGTATACATCAGCAGCCCATCATCTTCATTAATCAAATAGGGAATTTGGTTTCTCTTGTTTATATATAATTCATAAATGCCAAAAGTAATAGATGTGTTGTAAAGGTATATGTCGGCCATGATGTTCAAACTTGTCACACCATTATTTAAATAAACGCAAGTAGTAATAATTCTATAATCAAATTGGCAAGATTTTCAATTGTGACCTTTCTTTTTGTTAAGTTGCTCGACAGAATTGGGTGGGGTTCGGTTAGTAAGGGAAAGAGAAGGAAAAAAATAGTGTAGCTATGACCCTCCACTCACCTTTTTATAGTTTATTCACAACACTACAAAAGAGGTTAGTTGATTGATCATACATCATTTTCTTAGATCATAATCATCTATCAAATCGTCATGTCCTATATAGTTGTACTGGAACGAATGAGAGAGAAAAAGAAATATGCACAGGTTGTTGTAACCGTAGGTGTATTGGTTTGTTTTCAAGAGAGAGTTAGAAGAAGATGAGAGAGATGGAGTTGTTTTGGGTCTTGTTGTGTTGTGGGTTCACGAAGGAGAAACATCAACAACAACAAAAAGTATAACTTGGGTTTTATTCGGTGGTTGTCTGCAATGGTCGAAGAAACAAGAAACGTATGTAATGGTGGTGATATGATGAAGGTGGTGGTTGATGATTGTTTTTGGTTTATAGTCGAATCAGGAAAGAAAATATCTGCAACGGTGATGTAGCAGAAAACCAACTATTGTAGTAGCAGCAGAAATAGTTGTAGTCGTGGATTATGATGGCGATGATCTAGGTTCACGATTGAAGAATGTGGTGTTAGGGTGGTTCAAGATGGAAGTGTAAAGTGATTGTAGGGTGGTTATGAGTTGTTGAAAGTGGGTTGTTTAATTCACGAAATATTGAGTTAACTGAATGTGTCTGAGTGATGTACCAATTATAATACTTACGTTCATCCTAATTTGTTTACATTCAACTAGATTGAGACGTGTAACTAAGGTAGACAAGAAGTACGAGTAGTTATGTAGCAGATGAAGAAAAATTGTTAAAGCAAATAATTAAGTCCACGAAATTTGGTTGCATATGGGATCTTGATTCGATTTAGAGATCAGAAACAAGATTTACTTTAGTGTGATTGTGATAGAGAATTGATTTGGAATGTAGTCGATAGAATAAAATAAAAAATATATAAAGAAGATATTATAAGAAGGAAAACAGATTCGTTTATATCTAATTTTATTTCCTATAACTAATAAACACTAATAATTAATATATATACATAAATAATAATATTACCAATTAATAATAATCTCTATTACTAATACATTCTTATTAGTAATAACACTAATGATCTATATATATATATATATATATATATATATATATATATATATATATATATATATATATATATTAAAGATATTAATAAATAAAGTGATAATGATAATATTAATAATAACAATAAATAACAATGATACTAATAAGATACTAATAATCACATTAATGTTAATTAATAAGTTTAATAATAAGAATGATAACAATAATAATCATAATATTTATAACTCTTAATAATAATTACATTAATAATTATAATACTAATACTTAATAACAACAATTATAATAACTGATAATACATAATTTACAATTATAATATTTAATAAACTAATATAGGTATTGAGATTAGTATTGTATTAGTAATTAATAATGAAAGTTATTATGTTAACTATATTCTTAACTTGTATTTACATTTAATATATACAACTTATTTACTTTATATCTTATTGTACTTATTTAATTTTAATGTTTAAATTATATTTTATAATTTCTATTTATTATATATACTCACATTTATATATATATATATACATATTTATTTATAAGTAATTGTTCGTGAATCATCGGGATTAGTCAAAGATCAAATGTATACATGATCACAGTTCAAAGTTTTTGAAATTCAGTTTAACAAACTTTGCTTATCGTGTCAAAAACATATAAAGATCAAGTTTAAATTTAGTCAGAAATTTCCGGGTTGTCACATAGAGAGCGACAATAGAGAGATAATTATTTTCCTAATCTCTGTACTCTTCTCTCTCTAGAATCTAAAGAGAGAAAGTATAGAGAGAAGTAATCTCCTATAGATCACTAGAGAGCGACTATAGAGAGATATTTGAGAGAGAAGTGAAGAATTGGTGTGTGTTGAAATGGTGGGATGAGCCACTTATTTATAGGAAAGCTTGATTTATAAATGGCTGAAAAACCCCTGGCAAGTGGGATGGCAGGGGGTTTGCATAGGGGGTATGTCTAAAAACCTGGCAAGTAGGACGGCAGGTAAGATTTTTGCTGAAAAATGGCTGGCAAACGGCTGGCAGGCCGTTTGGCAAGCCGTTTGGCAAGCCGTTTGCAGGGGCTGTTTGCCAGTCTTGTCCGTTTACTATGCCCTTTTGCTTGACCTGTGTGGTAGGCCGTTTGCCATAGTGGCAGGCCATTTGGAAAGCCGTTTGGCAAACCATTTGGCCTGCCCTGGTTTACTGAATTCACTGGATCGTAACTTGATTTCTGGTCTTTCACTGTTTTCGCTCTAGAATCTTCGTTTTAGCTCCAATTCTGACGATTCTTGCGCCCACGCGTTTGTAATTAAATATCCTACAACTTGAGATTAAGTAAATAAAATTTTCTAAAAATTATAAAATAAGTTATTTAAACGCGAGTTAATCGTCTTAGCCGGTTTTGCTCGTTTTTCCTCGTTTTTCATGTTTTTAGCGATTCTTGAAACATAGCCTTCGTAATGACGTAATCTACCAAATGAAGCAAATAAATGCTTATTTAGATGATAAAGTCAATTACTTTATAAAAAATGTGGCTAATATCGGGGGTAAAAACGTGACTATTTAGCAGATTAGCGAACCCTGCCACACGCCCAAGTTAAACAGCCCTTACAAACGGCTTGATCTGGCAATCGGACCCTGCAAACGGCCTGCCAGCCGTTTGCAGGAAAATTTCTTCCTTCTTTAAAGGGTCTTTGTCATTCATTCCAACACACACTTTAATTCAATTCTTTCTCTATCTTGTACAATATTAGTCATACTTTCAAGGTCTTCAACTCTGTGCGGGAAACCTAGTACCCGTAGAAGAACGCCGAAGGTTGTATTAGGAGCGGTCTGGAGTTTGAAGTTGTCACTTTTGTATTCGGAACTCGTTTAATCTACTGGTACTTCTATCCTTTATCTTTATATAATGTCTTCTATCATTATGTTCTGTGATATCGTTTCCATGATTAGCGAGTAGTTATCTTTAGTGTATGCTATGATGTAACCAGTTATAATGCCAAAATAATATTATGGTTTGCGTATGTTGTTAAAATGCTTTTCGATTATGCTTTAAACTCAATCGCTTTTCCAACTAATAGAAGGTAGTTATTGGCCCTATTATTGGGAAGTCGCGAACCCTGATTTAGAGTACACTATCTGTGTCACCCCTTGGTAAGAGAAGTCTATCAGATACAACGTAAGATCGATTGAGGTACACCGGTTGTAGTAAGTCTATCCAGCTTTGGACTCCGAATGAGGACTCTTTCGTAGTGAAACATTTGACTAGACCCTTAGTACATTGTCAGTCCTAAACCATGCTAGTGTAGTCACCAAGCATATAAAATTCGTACGTGCGTGCTGAAGCACATCGGTTATTGTAAGCTGTACCTCTGCTAAGTAAGGCCATGAAACCCGATCAGTGCTGATTAGTACACTGCACCATAACGTGGTCTCAAGCATTGCACCTCGCTTGAGGGATTCTTAGTTATTTAAGGAACTGTTTGTTTAAACACATAAAGGTTTGGACCATTAGGATAACCGAACGTGTTCATGGAAGTCAACCTGACTTGGCCATGGTGTTCTTTAAGGTTGAACTCTTTTTAAACGCCTAACTATCTTTTAAATCCACTCATTAACGAAAGCATTGAAACACATCACGTCTCTCGGATATGGTAAACCCTGTACTCTATTATGCTTTAGAAAGTTTAGACCTTTGTTGAATGTTAATACGTCACCCAAACGAGTCGCTCAATTGGATGACCCGTCTAAACATGTATGCATGTAGTCAGACTGCACTGGCGTCGGGGGTAAGGGACGTTGCTGTCTATTCAGAATCTTCAAGCCTATCACATTACCCAGTGACATGTCTTATGACAGGGGCGTTTAGGAGCAGTGTAATGAATACAAGGCCTCTGCCTATTCATGAGCCAGCATTCCATAATCTCGGCAGAATAACTGATGAAATCATAGTATGCACTTATTTTAACCTTATTTGAATTACGAATTTTATTGCATATACTTTATCTATCTTATAAACTAGAAAAACCCAAAATTAGGTAACCACTAATCCTTCATAACTATCTTAAGCTTTAAATATAGGTTCGATTCTACTGATATCCTAAAAATACGACTCTAGGTCAGACTTCCCTTACTCATAATAAGGAGTAGTAAGATTTAGGCCCCGCTAAATTATATTTAAAACAGTACCCCCTCTTAGTAGCTAATTCTGACGTGTTGCGACCTAACGACATTGCACAAATAAAACCGTCCGTTTCGGCCATATCAAGAGGGAAGCTAGTTTTTGGCGCTGCTGCCGAGGAACTGGCATCAGATAATACTACTCTCTATCAAACTTATTCACAAGCATTTAGTGGTGTCTAAGAAAGACAATTATACACGGACTTGGTTGTTGGATTTTCTGAACAGTCTCCAATTATATTGGGACCAAAAGGATCCAGCCTCTCCGTAGGCGGCCTGGCCACTTGGTTTGTTGAATAGTTCGTGCGAAGCTCTGTTATTGAAATACCAGGGAATCATTAGCCAGAACCAAAAACATATTCAACCTTAGGATAGTTAGCTTATCTTTAGATTACTTTAAATTAGATTACTACCTTTGATTAAGATTACCTTAGATTACATTAGAATTACCTTAGATTACCTTAGAAATTTAGTTCCTCTGCTTAAAATTAAAAACAAAAAGGCATTCCCAGTGTATGATCCAAACCCGATCTAGACCAGGGTCGTTGTTATTCGTACCTGATCAAGACGCAATAATCTCTAAAGCACGCAAGGAAGCACGAATCAGAAATCAAATGGCGTTACACGTTACTTTACCAGAAAATACCAAACCCTCGATTGAAGGTCGAGGAGGACCAATCAGATTTCCAGAGATTCAAGGACACTCGTTCGAGTTAAAACATCACATCATCCAACTCATCCAAAATAGCTGTCAGTTTCATGGATTACCGAATGACGATCCTAATTCTCACCTTGATAAATTCATATCTCTTTCGAACTCCTACAAACAGCCAGGGATAGGACAAGATATAGTTTCGCTATACTTCTTTCCATATTCTTGCACTCATCATGCTCAAACATGGTTCGAAGGACTGGAAAAAGATTCCATCACGTCATGGACGGAGATGGCTACTAAATTCCTAACCAAATATTTCCCTCCTTCTAAACAAACTAAACTAAAGAATGACATCATTAACTTCAAACAAAGTTTTGATGAATCTCTTTACACTGCGTGGGAGCGATTCAAAATCCTGCTGAATAAGTGCCCTAATCACTAGCTAGAACGGTCAGCTCAAATCTGTACCTTCTACAATGGTCATATGGTAAATCATAGGACGACGATCGATGCAGCAGCTCAAGGAAATCTGATGAACCAAACTGCAGACGAAGCATGGGAATTGCTCGAGAACATGACAATGCATCATCATTACTGGAACAGTGGCGAAACAACTTCATCATCTGCCCCACTCTCTGCACTTAACAATCAAACGGAGTCCATCAAATCCCTCACAGATAAGATGGAATCTCTCATTAAACAACTTGGAGAATTGAAGATGCAGCCGGAGCAGGTCAACCAGGCTCATGCCTGTGTTAATTGTACCAACCCGCAACCCACTGAAGAATATCAAGTTGAGTATGAAAACCCTGACGGTTCAGTCTGTTACGTTCAGTACCCAGCTCGTCAACCAAATCCCGGATTCAATCAACAACCTAGGGTTAATCAATTTCAAAGAAGCACCCAGTCTTTTCGCTATCGCTACCCACCTTATCCAGCCCAACAATCTCAATTGTCCTACGATCAACCACTTCCACTCACTAGCCTACCAGTCGAGGAAAATTCCCCAACCACCCA
Source organism: Rutidosis leptorrhynchoides (assembly GCF_046630445.1). Lineage (NCBI taxonomy): Eukaryota > Viridiplantae > Streptophyta > Magnoliopsida > Asterales > Asteraceae > Rutidosis > Rutidosis leptorrhynchoides. The sequence goes on along the minus strand of NC_092334.1, from coordinate 105,499,141 downwards.
GATTACAAAAGTAACCAACCCCACTCTCAGAGCTGATGATCAGTTGAATCAGTTCATTCAAGGACAACAACATCTAAATCAGAGAACTGCAGCTAGAAACGATCAGAATGAGATACTAATGAGAAATCAATTGGCTCTTCTCAAAAGTCTGGAGACGCAGCTCGGACAGTTATCACAACGCCTTGAAACCCGACCACAGGGAAGATTACCCAGTAATACTATCCAAAATCCCAACATAGAGGAAGCTAAGAAAATAGATTCTATAATCCCAGAGGAAGAACCACAAAAAATGTCAGCTGGGCTCTAGAACAAATTGACATATACTAAGAAGCTGACCCCTGTAACTCCAGTTCGTGTACCCTATCCTGGAAGGCTACAGGAGGAACCATCCAAGCTTGATTCCTTCAAACTAGATGGAAGATTCCTGGAAACCATGTCTAAAGTTCCCAACCAGAAGAGATACATCCGAAGGCTTCTTTCTACAAAGGAGAGGATACCAGATTCTAACAAAATTCCACTGAGTGAAGAATTTTCAGCATTGATTAGTAACTCTCTACCGCCAAAGCTAGAAGACACGGGCCGATTTATTTTCCCGTGTTCGATCTACCAATCTAGAGCCATTCATACGCTAGCAGATTTAGGAGCAAGTATCAACCTAATCCCCCACTCTCTCTACAAGAGATTAGAGTTAGGAGACTTGTCACCAACTAAAGTGACAATCCAACTTGCCGATCACACAATTCGATATCCTAAGAGCATAGTTGAGAACGTCTTAGTGAAAGTCAACAAATTCTTGTATCCTACGGATTTCGTAGTAATGGACATTAAGGAAGACCTACACACACCAGTAGTGTTAGGAAGACCTTTCATGAATACGGCTAGGACTGTCATTAATGTATACAATTAAACCTTGATCTTGCGATCACATGGTAAGAGTGTTACTGATAGGTCAGATCATGTTGAGATTAGAAGAAAAGACAAGTTAGAATGAGATTCGATAAGTGTGAAGGAGATTTGGTATTAGAGAGAATTAACAAGATTTACATTCCACAGCTTCTAGAACTCAGTTACAATGCAATAGTTATCTAATTAGGACTACTTAGGTTCCTTATATAGCCCTCTTCTAAGGAACCATCAATTAAGCTTATTTCACATTAACACTATACAACTTCGGGGTCCTAACAATCTCCCCCTTAGTGTTAAATGTGAACTTTACAATATAATCCTATTAAAACATCTAAAGGAACTTTGTTCCTCTGAAGTGAACTTTGGATTTGAATCCCTTAAGATTCTCATATCTTCGTATGTTCACTCTTGTCTTTAGATGACTTTTCAATCTTGTGAGAATGTATTTGACAATCTCATTATCTTCAGTTGAATAGTAGTTATTGATCAGTTTCCATCTCAAATATTTGAAAGCATACATCAACGTTCCGTCTGAGTATTTTCTGAAATCTGAGACTCTGATGAAGATCTTTGTATAGTGAGAATTGACAAATACAAACCCATAAGGACAGTCACTTACTTCAAGTAAGGACATATATCTTAGCTCTTCGATTACTTGATTTGGCGATTTGATTTCGAGCTTTTTGTGTCTAGATTCTAACCCCATCTGAAAATCATGAACGGACATCCATCTCATCGAGTCAAGAATAAATCTATAGACTGCCTTCATCGCAGTAGCATGATAAATTGTTGCAGATTCATTCAAGTTAATCAAGTAGTTGTAAATGAAAATAATGTCGTCCATCTTCAATCTATCAAAATCTGCTTCAGAGAATTGATAATCTTCATCATCCATTCTTGTTACCTGAAACAATGGAATCTTCACTCCATCCTTGTTAATCATCAAAATCTTATTTATGCTTTTGATCTCTGAATTTCACTGAACTTGAAGTTTCTCTTCATTCTTCAATTTATATTTGTTACAAACACTCAGATAAGCTTTGAGATATTCGGGTTTCTTATGATATTTCCATTCACCCAGAACACTCATTGATGTAGAAAGGATGAGATCAGAATCACCATAGATTCTATACGCTTGTTGTTCAATGAATGTTGAACGAAGAATCATCTTCTCTTCTTCCTCACTTAATTGGAAATCATCATCACGCTCAAGAACAATCTCTATAATTTGAAATGGAACATTCAGATTAGGAGGAGTCGTAGTATCTTCCTTGCCATTAGAGAAAATCTCCTTCTCAAAGTGTATCCCAAATTCATCAGTTGGAGATGACAAGTTAACAAATTGATGATCGTTGAATTCATTGACGACACTCGACGACCCCTTTAAAATATTTTCAATATTATCGAAGTTTTGATTGTCCTCTTGAGCTGACTTATTCTCTACTTGATAAGCTGAATCCATAATCATAAGCATCCCCGAGTCACCCTCTCTCTGACCTTCCGATTCATCTAGAAAACTTTCACACTGAATTTCCTCAATTTCATCGCTTTCAGAATCATATATATCAACAACATCTTGATCCTTATATTGACTAGGTGTACCAGCTTCATACGTTGATCTTTGAAAACCACTGGACTGATAACCACCTTGTCTATTCTCCCCCTCATGAAGATTGTCGGGATCGAAATCATCATGATCAGGCATGTGAATTGGTCCAGGTGACTTGCATGGAGATAAAGGATATACTATCCTTATTTGCTCAAGATAAATCATCATAGTCTCGCAAACTTCATCAAGATCAGTTCGTTTAGCAAATTCAGTAAGATATAGTTCCTCCACCTCATTAACAGAGAGATATTGCAATCCATATCTATTTGAAATACGAGAAGGTGACCTAGTTGGTGAAGCAACGGTGTAACCACGAACAACATCAGCATCAGCAGTAACTGTTGAAGGCGATGTCGGTGGAAGTGATTGATTTGCCGTGAGGGCAGGTAAGGATAAATTGTAGTGACCCGGAAAATTTCGACTAATTTTAAATCAAACTCTCGATACGATATTGGATTTTCAACACGATAAGCAAAGTCTGTTAGGTTGGATCTCAAAAATTTTGAACTGTATCATATATTCATTTGACCTTCGACTGCTCTCGACGATTCACAAACAATTAATTGTAAATAGATATGTGTGTATGTATATATAAATAATAATATGAAATATAATTTGAAGTATTATATGTTGTTGTTATTAAAAAAAATTAATTATTAATTAATAAAATAAAAATAGGATATTATAATAATTATTATTTAAAATATATCTCTATATATTAATAAAATATATTAAAATAAATATTAAATGATAGTAATACTCGTTTGATGTTTCGATTGATATTAAGTAAGTTAAATTCAAACTTATGTAATTTTAAAATAAATGGTGATACGAAAATAAGTTCTATAAATTTTAGGCTTATTAAAAATGTATTTAGGAACTATTTGTTAAGTTTTGACACTTTTTATATTTTACCCAAAAATGAGAGGGACAGTTGATGTAATTTTTTTTTATTTTATCTAACAATTTAAGGATCAAATTTTATACCATAATGACCAAAATAAATAAATATACTTAATTTAAAAATATAGAATTTTTCTGAACACTTTTATTCGCCACTGACTAATAACGGAGTACGAAATAGTAGTCTGTGAAAACGATATTTTCCAACCATTTCTCACGAGTGAAATATGAGAATCAAATACTATTTTAAATTGATAATTGATTACCTTCAGCTTCATTACTGTATATGATTGAATCGTAATTGGTTTACTGTGTTTGATTTATATGCTTATTATAAAGTTGACTGTGTTTATTTTAGTTCCATTCTAACATAGTATACAAGTGTGCATATTTCTGTTTACTGTCCCAGCAAAACACCACTTACTCCTCTCTTTAAATATATATATGTATATACATATACATCATGGACCTCATCCCATCTCCATATTACTTTTACTTCTTCAAACACCAAACCTCACCAACGAGACACCATTCGGGCATCTTACTTCGCCACAATCACCCACAACATCATCAACCTTCTAACAATACCGTTGATTTTTATCACAAGTTGCAAGACTTCAACCATGACAACGATTTCCACTTGGTTCGAGTGTTTACACAATCTGAGCTTGTAATGTTCTGTCTCACTGCACACACACTCATATGATGGGAGACGTTTGAGTCTGCATAACAACAGGCATGTTTGCAGCCATGATCGAATATATTTGTTTTTCTCTCAATCGGTTACTGTTGCAACTGGGTTGCTACCCTTACTGTCCAGCCAACACAAGAAACCAAACTCAAAACCCAAGAAAACTTGCACCCGATTATTTTATTTATGTTTCTGTTTCGAATACCCACGACAACCAACACCTATCACTATGATCCGTCACTTTAATCACCTAGAAAAAATTTGACAACCACTGCAGCACGCCACCACCGTACACCTGCAACTAGATATCACTACTCTCTTCATTCAATATACCGGCCACTATGACACAACCATCGCTTTTAACCTCTCTCTCCTTTTCTCTCTATTTCTACTCGTCACTTTATCTATTTTGCAGTAACATACAACACCACTTTTTCTTTTCTGTTTTCCTTTAAACCATCCATCACCTTAAACCACACTCGAGCTACCACCACCTTGTAAACCATCGGGCACTATATATTTTTTTTTCAAACAACCACCCTCACTTTATATTATTTAATCTGCACCGCTGTTCTGTGCTTCCTATTCGAACTAAACGAATCTCAAATGCTAGTATATATATATATATATATATATATATATATATATATATATATATATATATATATATATATATATATCACAATTCTATCATGGTCTCTTATTAATATTATCTGATGGGCACTTGAGGAAAGTGGGACAAGATGGCTCAAACTAGTCAACAACCTTTACAACAAATAAATGAGTTGAATATTAAAAGGAGTTAGGTATTAAAAGATGGGATACAGAACTCGTTGTAGGGTCATAAGATTTGTTTTTCTTAGTAGGACCAAACTACAAGTAGAACATATTAAAATCGTTTGGCCGACAATTACCCATGGTACGTTATCGTTATGCAAATTAATTATTATAATAACAGTTAATTTGGAATCCATCGGTTAGTGGATTAAATGTTTGGCACGTCCGTTTTCCTTTTGTCCCTAGCCGAGGAGTGATACAAGATATTCCTTATTTATTTGATAGATTACTAGGTAATTTGGTGAAGCAAAATGATCATGGGGACGAAGAAATATGATGATGATGATGATGCGTTTTATGTTTTTTTTTTTGGTTACAACATTATTCGACTAAACTGATAATAAGATTAGAGTAATGGTTATCTTTGGGCTACAAAATGATTTGGGCAGTTTTATTGTGATTGGGCCGTATTAATTGGGACTACTTTAATTAGATGGGCTATTGTGTTGGGTTATTGTTAAAAGGTTAGTGGACTTGTTGCATTGTTGGGCAGAATCCATATATATATATATATATATATATATATATATATATATATATATATATATATATATATATATATATATATATATATATATATATATATATATATATAGGTGTGGTAAGAACTAAAACAGAAAATGAGAAGTAGAACAGATGGTTATGTGTTTGGTGGTGGAACAAGAGGTCATGGGTTCGAGTCCTGTCTAAGGCATACTTTTTTTAAGGGAAAAAGCTCTTAAATGTAGTTCATGTATTATTAGTATTATTATTATTAACATAACTATTATTATTATTACCATTACCATTACCATTTTCGTTATTGGTGTTAACATTATTATTAAAGTTATTAATACTATTATAAGAGTCGGTATTATCAAAATTATTATTTTCATTACCATTACTATTAAATTATTCACTTTATTAAAAACTACTATTATCAGCATTATTATGAGATTTATTATAAAAACTATCTTTTTAAACAGATAAATATTCTATAATGATTACATACGCTAATATTTCACATAACTATATAATTAAAACTTACTAATATTATTTATTTAAAAACGTACATATAACAAACTATTGATTTTAAATATAACACTAAACAATTATGTATATAAATAAATATGGATATATTAACATAACTATATAGATATTAATTATTTTGAATATATACACAAATTAAATATATAATATATATATTAAGATATAATAAATAAATTTGTTCGATTACGATTATGTGTATTAATAAAGATACAAATGATATAGGTTCGTGAATCTGAGGCCAACCCACACGTGTTCAATGTCGTCATACGTATTTTTACTACAAAATACATTAAGTGAGTTCATTTGCTCCCTTTTACTCTTTACATTTTTGGGACTGAGAATACATGTGCTGTTTTTACGACTGCTTTATTATATGCTATTGAAATATATTTTGAACTGCGAATACATGAAATGTTTTTATAAAAGTTTGACGAGATAAACATAAGCAAAACATTCCTCGAATGAATTATTATGCAGATAGAGGTTCTGCGGATTATTATTGAATTATGTGGACATGATAATTGCCACCGTTGAATTATGTGGACATGATAATTGCCACCATTGAATTATGTGGATATGATAATTGCCACCAATTGATATGAATGTTATGTATCGAGAGAATGATTTTATACACAGGTTATGTATATGTTATTTTTGTGCACAAGATATGTGTACGGTTACTATGATTTATGAAAATGGTTTCGTACACGAGAAAGATGTACTGTATTTAAAAGATATAGCATGTACATTACAGGTGGGTATAGGATTCGGGCCCATTTGTACCATGCAGGATTTAATTCTTGTGGTCTATAAAAATGATGAATTTTTATTGTTTTATGATAAACTTATGAACTCACCAACTTTTTGGTTGACACTTTAAAGCATGTTTATTCTCAGGTATGAAAAAAATCTTCCGCTGTGCATTTGCTCATATTAAATGGAGTCGTTTATGGCATATAGAGGTCAGAACCTCGCAATGGGACCAACTGTTGAAGACTTCGTCCAGATTGATTAGGACGGGGCACTACAGGTGGTATCAGAGCGGTGGTTTTAGTGAACCAGGTCTTGCATTAGTGTGTCTAACTGATAGTCGTTAGGATGCATTAGAGAGTCTGGACTTCAACCGTGTTTGCATGTCAAAAGTTTTGCTTATCATTTAGTGTCGAAAATTATTTGCTTATCATCCTTAAAGTCTAGACACGTCTTACTGCCTCTATTGCATAGACAGTGTATAGATAAATTCATATCTTAGCGTATCGGTTATTGTTAAATTTGCCTGACAGCTTCCGTAGATTCCTCCGTAACTTATGGGATTTTAGCATTATATATGCATATGTAAATTATGTATTGCAGGGTACTAATCTACATCCTATAATCTATTTCTTATCGAAATCCTTCATCTGATTGTACGGGATGAATCCCTCAACCATTTCGAGTCCCTCAGATTTCGATAGCTATTCCGATAGTTATTATTCCGATAGTTATTCCGACAACTATTCCGACATGGATATTCACCTAAGCTTCGAAAGCGGTGTCACCAGAATGAATCAATCAATCAACCATCCCCAATTCATCTGATGGGTTCGTAGCCTACTTAATCATTAGAGATAAGAAGAAGAAGATCCCTTCCATCCACCACAGTTCCCTCTTGGTGAAGAATCTGAAGTACTTACCGGCGAACCTATCCGAAACACCATTTTCACACTCATTTCCATAATAGCTCAACACGATTATATTCTATCCACAATTTTAAACCTTATTCATTCGCTCGTTCCGACCGACAATCATCCCGGAATAATAGAAGAAATCAACGAACTTCGCGCTCGAGAAATAAATTTGGAAAATATGGTGCAAAATTTACCAGCTTCAGCAATATCATCGGTACCAACAGTACCATCAGCAACAGCACCAATATCATCAATAATCCATGCATCAACATCTCATTCTGTACCTCGAGTATAATCATCGTTCTACATGACGTTCTACATCATTTATCTTCGTTCGACATACTGATTATGTAATCTCTAATGTTTTAGAGATTATATATTCTTATTCCAATGGTAAATCAAATGAGTTTAATATCATATTAACTCATTAAATCCATGATTACATCTGAAGAAAATATATATGTAAGGATATTTTCATAAAGATTGTAATTAAAAATTCTATTGTACAAACTGTTAATGGTAAAAATATTTTAACGGGTAGGTAATACCCGAGGAATATTTAAATTTTACATTAATAAGTTACACTGTACATTTTTCGAATCTGATTCAACAGTCATTTACTATCTCACTTACATCCACAGATATACGTATCCGTTCACCACAGAATAAACTTTTTCATTCAATTTCATATTTGGATTTTGACCTATCAAAATCCGACAAGTGGCATAATGAAGAAAACATTGGACAAAATAAAATTAGTTAGAAACAAACAAATCAACTATGAAAATTTTTATTAAGAATCCACGCTAACAAAATCCTACCTAACTGTTCCTAGCTAACTGTTAATTCCGTATTACCTTTTATTTATCGCAATCTATTTACCGCAATTTAATTCTCGCAATTTTATTTATCGTCATTTAATTTCTGTATTTATTTTACGCACTTTAAATATCGGGACACGTATACAAGGTTTTGACATATCATATCGACGCATATATATATTATTTGGAATAACGATAGACACTCTATATGCAGTAATGATCGAGTTTTCTATACAGGGTTGAGGTTGATTCTACAATAATATATATACTTTGAGTTGTGATCGAGTCTGAGACATGTACACGGGTCACGATATGTATTAATTCGAATATTATATATATAAGTATATATGAATTATTGAATTGCTAACTGTGGACTATCAACTGAGGACTATCAACATTGGACAATTAAAATGAATTAAAATATTGATAATAACATATGAAACTAAACAATTCTTCAAGCTTGCCACTTGATCTCATTTTAAACCTCATTTGTATCTTGACGATTTCAATCTGCGTTCAAAACTTTCATGATTCTTGAAAACACCTCAATCGAGAGGATGATCCAACCACACGATACCTACGAAAGGAAGAACTTATACATATGGATATACACATGAAAAACTTTCGGAAACTGAGTAAACGTTTAACATATAGATGTGCGAATTCCTTTAGTGTTATTATTACCCAAAATACCTTTACAATCCCTTTTCCAAATTAGCCAATTTTTTCACAGCTCCAGCAAGTCAACTTCGACTTTTCGTTCGAAACAACCTTATTATCACCTTGATTTATATGCATACTCTTTTATTGTTACCGGAGAACCTTTTATATCCCACCATATTATCAGCAGACGTACCAGCAACCTCGTTGCTCCTTGGCTTAAACCTCTCCGATAAATCACTATATTTATCTATTGAAACCCTATCATATACTCATCCGCATCTTGTAACGAGAACTGTCATACCAATTACCGGGAATCAATAATCAGTACTTTAAAAACTCACAGTATGTCTACATCAACAGTTATATGTATAACATTCATCTCATAGAATTATGATCATTCATTATGAAATTCTGAAAAGCACTCAGTCTACAAATCAATACTCTGAATGTTGAAAAAGCGGAATGAAGCAGCAGAAATCGTAGACAATCGTAAATGACCTTAATCATCGGAAGTTTGATGATAAAGAATAGTATGTTGGAAAAGCTCAGAAAAGTTGGAACTGGAAAATAGATTGAGCTAACCACGAAGGAGACCAAGGACAAATACAAGGACCATACCCTATATTCAAAGAATCCAGATAATTCTGGATCCGATGAAATCTTTAGAGAATATCTTGCTCCGAAGTCATGTTAAAATCGTGAGGAAAAATTTTCTTCATCATCCTTCGATATTAGAAATTACAGGATATCATAGTATTTTTCATTATAAATATCCTCCATATTTCTAAAGATATTTTCATAACTATGTTTATCTGAAATCATTAATCTCTTCGTACTATCAGTGTTACATTATATAGAAACTGTTAGTTTCTATATATTCTGTAAACTTTCGAGCTTAAGATATGAATGCTATTGAAGTAATGTTGGGAACTGATGCATGAGTTAGTATAATATAATGACACTTGATCAACGTGATTATATTACAGTAAGTCATGCTGAGTTTCTAAATGGAACATGATGATTCACAGATTATAACGTCATCATGTGTCATGTTACATAACTCTATCATTCTGATTAACTTCTGAACATATCAAGAAAATATATTCTTGATAGTTCTATTCTCAGTGATTCTGGTAATTTGACAAATCAAATCATGCTATTACGTTCTTTCTTGTTTAGAACATTAAGCTCATTCGAAACTCCACACCTATGAATTCTGAACCGTTACTTACAAAAAGAAAACAAAAGCATGAAGCTCCGAAATAGAAAGGGGGTATAAATCGCAGCAAATCAGAGAGAGCATTAACTATGAATGACAATGATTATAGAAGACGGAAACAAGTACTCCAAAATATAAGAGAAAATATAAAGCCCAATGACAACACGGAGGTTTCAAACCGTGGATATTAATACGAATAGCAATATAAAGACACGGTAGAATTAAGAATAGTATTCCCCCAAGGTAAAAGTAGAAATAAGCAGATTCTTCTGGTGGAAGTTGAAAAAGGAGAATGATTGTTACGATAGTAAGGGTGAGGACAAGGATTAGAACTGGATTAAGCATTCTCACAAATCTTTTGGATGTATGAACTAAGAAAGAAAGTATAGGAATGGTGAGAATAATGGAACGGAAGAGCTTAGTTTATAATGGAAACATCCGACAGAACAATTGAGACAGATGATCGTAGTTAATTAAAGAGATCTTAATTTCCAAAAATCCCGAAGAATCAGATCTTATAGATTTCCAAGCTTTTCTTAAATCCATTGAATTTCGGAATTCAACCCTCTACGTCAAAAGCTATGACGCACCATATCTTCTAAATTCAACCATGACTAGTCAAAAGTTATGATGAAACTTATCTTTCTCATTTCACTATTTTATGATAACTTCATTCGTACACTCTGCACAATCGAATCGTTTTATCTATATTAATCAATAATGATAAAACTCTAACTCATATTCTTCATGAAAACATTTTTATTGTTAGCCATGACGATCTCACTCAAATTTCGGGACGAAATTTCTTTAACGAGTAGGTACTGTAGTGACCCGGAAAATTTCGACTAATTTTAAATCAAACTCTCGATACGATATTGTATTTTGAACACGATAAGCAAAGTTTGTTAGGTTGGATCTCAAAAATTTTGAACTGTATCATATATTCATTTGACCTTCGACTGCTCTCGACGATTCACAAACAATTAATTGTAAATAGATATGTGTGTATGTATATATAAATAATAATATGAAATATAATTTGAAGTATTATAGGTTGTTGTTATTAAAAAAAATTAATTATTAATTAATAAAATAAAAATAGGATATTATAATAATTATTATTTAAAATATATCTCTATATATAAATAAAGTATATTAAAATAAATATTAAATGATAGTAATACTCGTTTGATGTTTCGATTGATATTAAGTAAGTTAAATTCAAACTTTTGTAATTTTAAAATAAATGGTGATACGAAAATAAGTTCTATAAATTTTAGGCTTATTAAAAATGTATTTAGGAACTATTTGTTAAGTTTTGACACTTTTTATATTTTACCCAAAAATGAGAGGGACAGTTGATGTAATTTTTTTTATTTTATCTAACAATTTAAGGATCAAATTTTATACCATAATGACCAAAATAAATAAATATACTTAATTTAAAAATATATAATTTTTCTGAACACTTTTATTCGCCACTGAGTAAAAACGGAGTACGAAATAGTAGTCTGTGAAAATGATATTTTCCAACCATTTCTCACGAGTGAAATATGAGATTCAAATACTATTTTAAATTGATAATTGATTACCTTCATTTTCATTACTGTATATGATTGAATCGTAATTGGTTTACTGTATTTGATTTATATGCTTATTATAAAGTTGACTGTGTTTGTTTTAGTTCCAATCTAACATAGTATACAAGTGTGCATATTTCTGTTTACTGTCCCAGCAAAACACCACTTACTCCTCTCTTTAAATATATATATGTATATACATATACATCATGGACCTCATCCCATCTCCATATTACTTTTACTTCTTCAAACACCAAACCTCACCAACGAGACACCATTCGGGCATCTTACTTCGCCACAATCACCCACAACATCATCAACCTTCTAACAATACCGTCTATTTTTATCACAACTTGCAAGACTTCAACCATGACAACGATTTCCACTTGGTTCGAGTGTTTACACAATCTGAGCTTGTAATGTTCTGTCTCACTGCACACACACTCATATGATGGGCGACGTTTGAGTCTACATAACAACAGGAATGTTTGCAGCCATGATCGAATATATTTGTTTTTCTCTCAATCGGTTACTGTTGCAACTGGGTTGCTACCCTTACTGTCCAGCCAACACAAGAAACCAAACTCAAAACCCAAGAAAACTTGCACCCGATTATTTTATTTCTGTTTCTGTTTCGAATACCCACGACAACCAACACCTATCACTATGATCCGTCACTTTAATCACCTAGAAAACATTCGACAACCACTGCAGCACGCCACCACCGTACACCTGCAACTACATATCACTACTCTCTTCATTCAATATACCCGCCACTATGACACAACCATCGCTTTTAACCTCTCTCTCCTTTTCTCTCTATTTCTGCTCGTCACTTTATCTGTTTTGCAGTAACATACAACCCCACTTTTTCTTTTCTGTTTTCCTTTAAACCATCCATCACCTTAAACCACACTCGAGCTACCACCACCTTGTAAACCATCGGGTACTATATATTTTTTTTTCAAACAACCACCCTCACTTTATATTATTTAATCTGCACCGCTGTTCTGTGCTTCCTATTCTAACTAAACGAATCTCAAATGCTAGTATATATATATATATATATCACGATTCTATCATGGTCTCTTATTAACATTATCTGATGAGCACTTGAGGAAAGTGGGACAAGATGGCTCATACTAGTCAACAACCTTTACAACAAATAAATGAGTTGAATATTAAAAGGAGTTAGGTATTAGAAGATGGGATACAGAACTCGTTGTAGGGTTATAAGATTTGTTTTTCTTAGTAGGACCAAACTACAAGTAGAACATATTAAAATCGTTTGGCCGACAATTACCCATGGTACGTTATCGTTATGCAAATCAATTATTATAATAACAGTTAATTTGGAATCCATCGGTTAGTGGATTAAATGTTTGGCATGTCCGTTTTCCTTTTGTCCCTAGCCGAGGAGTGATACAAGATATTCCTTATTTATTTGATAGATTACTAGGTAATTTGGTGAAGCAAAATGATCATGGGGACGAAGAAATATGATGATGATGATGCGTTTTATGTTTTTTTTTTGGTTACAACATTATTCGACTAAACTGATAATAAGAGTAGAGTAATGGTTATCTTTGGGCTACAAAACGATTTGGGCAGTTTTATTGTGATTGGGCCGTATTAATTGGGACTACTTTAATTAGATGGGCTATTGTGTTGGGTTATTGTTAAAAGGTTAGTGGACTTGTTGCATTGTTAGGCAGAATCCATATATATATATATATATATATATATATATATATATATATATATATAGGTGTGGTAAGAACTAAAACAGAAAATGAGAAGTAGAACAGATGGTTATGTGTTTGGTGGAGGAACAAGAGGTCATGGGTTCGAGTCCTGTCTAAGGCATACTTTTTTTTAAGGGAAAAAGCTCTTAAAGGTAGTTCATGTATTATTAGTATTATTATTATTAACATAACTATTATTATTATTACCATTACCATTACCATTTTCGTTATTAGTGTTAACATTATTATTAAAGTTATTAATACTATTATAAGAGTCGGTATTATCAAAATTATTATTTTCATTACCATTACTATTAAATTATTCACTTTATTAAAAACTACTATTATCAGCATTATTATGAGATTTATTATAAAAACTATCTTTTTAAACAGATAAATATTCTATACTGATTACATAAACTAATATTTCACATAACTATATAATTAAAACTTACTAATATTATTTATTTAAAAACGTACATATAACAAACTATTGATTTTAAATATAACACTAAACAATTATGTATATAAATAAATATTAATATATTAACATAACTATATAGATATACACAAATTAAATATATAATATATAAATTAAGATATAATAAATAAATTTGTTCGATTATGATTATGTGTATTAATAAAGATACAAATGATATAGGTTCGTGAATCCGAGGCCAACCCACACGTGTTCAATGTCGTCATACGTATTTTTACTACAAAATACATTAAGTGAGTTCATTTGCTCCCTTTTACTCTTTACATTTTTGGGCCTGAGAATACATGTGCTGTTTTTACAACTGCTTTATTATATGCTATTGAAATATATTTTGAACTGCGAATACATGAAATGTTTTTATAAACGTTTGACGAGATAGACACAAGCAAAACATTCCTCGAATGAATTATTATGCAGACAGAGGTTCTGCGGATTATTATTGAATTATGTGGACATGATAATTGCCACCGTTGAATTATGTGGACATGATAATTGCCACCATTGAATTATGTGGATATGATAATTGCCACCAATTGATATGAATGTTATGTATCGAGAGAATGATTTTATACACAGGTTATGTGTATGTTATTTTTGTGCACAAGATATGTGTACGGTTACTATGATTTATGAAAATGGTTTTGTACACGAGAAAGATGTACTTTATTTAAAAGATATAGCATGTACATTATAGGTGGGTATAGGATTCGGGCCCATTTGTACCATGCAGGATTTAAATCTTGTGGTCTATCAAAATAATGAATTTTTATTGTTTTATGATAAACTTATGAACTCACCAACCTTTTGGTTGACACTTTAAAGCATGTTTATTCTCAGGTATGAAAGAAATCTTCGGCTGTGCATTTGCTCATATTACATGGAGTCGTTTATGGCATATAGAGGTCAGAACCTCACAATGGGACCAACTGTTGAAGACTTTGTCCAGATGGATTAGGATGGGGCACTACATATATGTGCGGTATTATACTTATATGTAGGGCTGTACATACTACTAGTCAGATTCATGATATCCCCTTCTTATGGAGGTTAGACAACAACCGGAGTTATCGTCGACGAAGTTTCTTTCGAAGCATGCGCCTCCATGACTTTAGTCTCATGGGACTCTGACAAAGTAGTAGAACTACCCGTCGGTTTTGATCTCGCAGAGATATTGCTATCTCTGACTCCTGAAATCATTGATATACCATGAGGTGGTACATCTCTTTCAGTTAAAGACTCTTCCTCCAGACCCTGATATTCAGAATCTAGAAGAGAAGTGGTTTGTACCAATGGATCACTTTCATGAACCAAGGGATCAGTCTGCTGGAAGTTTGATAAATATCCCGAAGGATTGTCATGTTAACTCGTTGCCATGGGACGCGACAGATGTCCCTCATCAAGGTAAGTTGGACCTCGAAACCCTGAGGCACAGGAGGATTTCCAGCCAATACGCAGGGTGCCTTTTCAAGACTTTTCGGCTCCCCTTCGGCCGTTTTGGACTTTGAGTTTCCTCAATCAATTGAGTCAACGCAGACTTTACTGCAGAGGAAGACTTTACTTCCTTAGATGCCGAAGTATCTTGCAGTGTAAGATTTATTATTAAGTCCTGTTTAGATTGGATGGGCTTAGTGTTCTTTTTACCATCCTTGCGTTTAGCTCTCTTGCCTACCAAAGCTTGCGCTTCATTTAGCGTAGGGCTTACTGTTATTATTGGATGTGATACGGAGATGGGTGAGGGTGACCTAATCGGCACTAGGTCTTGGTCCGTATCACCAATGGTTGGAGTAGCTGATTGGCAGACGATGGGTGTCGAAGTCCTAGATCTAGTTACTCATTGGGTTGGCGGAGTCTGAATCATCTCATCGGGTATAAATCGAGTTCTCTTAAGAGAATGTTCTGGAGATGACTCAGTTGCTGAAGAATCAGTGTCACTGCTCACTTCGGGTGTTGTTGAAAGGGCTGGTTCAATCCTAGGTGAACTAGGAACCCTGATCCTCACGGGTTGAGCTTGGTGTACTTCCCTAGAACGTTTGAGGTTCACCCTAAGTGGAGGATTAGCTGGCCCGGGTGGTAGTACTACAGGTTCCTCTACAACCTCTGGGGCTGGAACCACGGCGGGTTCAACTTGTTCTTGTTGTGCTGGGTTCGAAAGAGGTATTCCTACAGCCTCAAAATAAGAATGCATTCGAACGTCTTGGGGTGCAGCTAGCCCCACAAGCCATTTTAGAATCGACGCAGTGAATTGATTGTCAGATACCATTGGGGTATTCATCTTCAGCTCCCCAAATCTTTTCATCTGTGATCCATCTGTACCTGGAACAAATATATTTGCATTTCTGCAAGCAGTGATAGCATCATGGATAAAGATATAGAAAAACCTTTCACAAGGGATGTATGAACCCCTTGGCTTTTCAACTTGTGCCTGAACCAAATCCCATAATAGTTCTGCATAATCAGGAGTCTTTACTCTTCTGTAAGAGTAGAACAACCTCATCATTGGCACAGTCAGGCTGTCGGATCCACTCCTGGTCATCAGTAAGCATCTGTTAATGATTGAGAAGATCACATACCACCTTGAGTGCAGGTATTTCTTCTGAAACTTAGCCGGTGGAACATTGTTTGCTCCAACATAACCAAGATCAAAGATTGAGGACATCATCTGCTGAGTAGCTGGGAAAGCAGGAGCATTCTGTACAAGAGGAAGCCTAAAGATCCTCCTAAAATCATCCTTAGTGATACTCCTCATCCCTTAAACTCCTCTTAGCTCAAACTCAAATCGACCTTGTGTACCCTCTGGATTTGCAGCAGTAGGTTGTGTAGCTTCCACAAACCTAATGGTTCTATTGAGTAGCTCCAGATCTGTCACAGGTACACTGATAGTTGAGCTTAGAGCAGACCATAGTGTATGCCTCTCTAGTATTGCAGTCCAGTAATTAAAAGGAATGTTGGTTTCAGAGTTGATGAAGTGATTGTTCGCCATTTAGCTGTATAAATAAGAAATAGTAGACCACAAGATATTTAACATAAAGCACATATCTCTATTCTTATTTGCCTTTGAAATTCTTTGTATTTTTCAAATTTTATAATTTTTATGGTTTTTCTAAGTTAAAAACATCATTTATTCCAAATATGAACAAGTAATTGACAAACATGATATTTATATGATATTCATCACAGTATAAAGTCATCATGCAAAGTCAATTATATAACACAAAGAATCAGAACAACACTTAGTCAATTTTAAGCACAATTCAAGCAGATTCGGTAGTCATGAAAACTTGAGATTCTGTAACCAAATAAGCTTAAGTTTTCATATCAAAGACTTAAATAAAGCATGCAAGATTTATCAAGTTGAAAATCTCAAATTTTGAAAGTACCAAATAGCAGACTCGGTATAATGCCAAGAACAGATTCGGTATCTTCAAAAATCACATATTATCACCCAAACATGCATATTCAGTCTTATATCATGCAAAAACATAGTCACAATCAATTAACAACTCAAACAAATCAGAAAAATATGTTAATGACTTGAACAGACTCGGTAATGTAGCAAGAATACATTCGGTATGTACAGAATCTATCAAATACTCAATTAAACATGTAATCAGACTCGGTCAATTGATAGATCAACTAATTTAACATGGATTTGAGAAGATTTCATGTTAATCAACCAAATCAGATGAGTTTAATCAAAGAATTAAGAAATACGACTCAGATTCGGTATAAGCAACATTTTTCAAAAATAAGTGTCACAATCATGTTATTTGCTTTATTTTCTTTTTTATAAATGTTCAATTATCTCAGATCTACAACATGTGATACTTAAATTCAATTAAAACAAGAATATACCAAAGATTTGAAGATATAGAGAGACAGATTCGGTAGATTAGGCAGACTCGGTAGTTTAGATCAGATTCGGTATGCAATTAGGTAAAAGTAAAAGAAAGTTTGACTTTGACCCTGCTATTTATAGATACCGAATGTTTTGAAGACATGGGCTTTACCGAATGGGCCTTAAGTACCGAATGCAGTCCATTTTCATTTTTAGACACACTGCACTTCAAACTTTGACAAATCTTTATCAAAAATCATTTAAGATTATCACATTTTTGATGAAAACCATTTCTGAGACAATTGTTAAAATTTTTGAACTTACCGAATCTGTACTGTTGGTTGTCAGATTCGGTATAATGCTAAAATTAGCAGTTATTCATTTAAATTCAAATCTTTTTTGGATTTTATCTTTTCCAATTTTTATGAATTTTATCAAAACAAGATTTGTACTTAGAAAATTTTGAATTATGTACACAGTACAAATCTTCAGTGATACCAATTGTTAAAACGGGTTGCATACTTAGACGTATACAAGCCTTAGTGAATTATTTCAGATAAAAACAAGGAATTTATTAAATTCACTTTTGAAAAACATTTTCTTTTCATTTTCTCCCTTTTTCTCCCCCTCAAAATGTGATATACAAGAAAGTAAATCACCATTTTGATATATTCCCAAGAAAGTGAGTTAACTCCCCCTTGAAATATGATATCAATGAGTTACCTCCCCATTTCGTAATAATTGAAATTTAATCTCAGGAAGTTAACAGAATTTTAAAAGTAAGGCTCCCCCTTGAAAGATGTTATCTAAAGCATAAGAAGTAGTTGCTCTCCCTAGAATGTATCTACTCTCCCTAAACACAAGATCCTAAGTGTAAGTCTCAACAGATTTAAAGAATGTCAAGCACTATACTCTACCATGCAAATCTCTTTGATCAAGAACTTTAGCCTAAGTTCATCTAAGGGCTTAGGGAACATATCAGCTAATTGCACTTTGGTAGGCACAAAGTATAACTCTACATCCCCTTTTTCTACATGGTCCTTAATGAAATGATAACGAATATCAATGTGTTTAGTCTTAGAATGCTGAACCGGGTTGCTCGTAATTGCAATAGCACTTTGTGAATCATAGTAACTTGGGGTCTTAGAAATCTTAAAGCCATAGTCCAAAAGTTGAGTTTGCATCCACAAAACTTGTGAACAACAGTGAGCTGGAGTAATGTACTCAGACTCATCTATTGATAAAGACACACAGTTCTGATTTTTGGAAGACCAACCAACTAGCCTATTCCCCAACATCTGAATTGATCCAGATGTGCTTTTTCTATCAACATGGCAACCGCCATGATCCGCATCAGTATAAGCAGTGAGATTGAAATCGGATCCATGAGGATACCAGATCCCAAGGTTAGGTGTACCTTTAAGGTACTAAAAAATCCTAACAACCGCTTTGGAGTGAGATTACTTAGGGTTGGACTAAAAGCGGGCACAGATAGTTACAGCAAGTGTTATGTCTGGTCGACTTGAAGTCAGATACATTAAAGAACCAACCATGCTTCGATAAAGCGTAACGTCAAAGAGTTCCCCATTAGCATCAGTATCCAGTAAGGTCCTCATTGGGGTTGTCATTGGTTTTAAATCAGTTATTTTAAAACGTTTTAGCATATCATTGATATACTTTGTTTGACTAATAACAATCCCATTTGGTAATTGTTTTACTTGTAACTCCAAGAAGAAATTTAACTGGTCAAGCATGCTCATTTCGAATTTGTTGGCCATAAGGTCACCAAATTCTTTGCATAAGGCCGGGGATGTGGAACCAAAAAAAATATCATCAACGTAAATTTGAACTAAGAGAATGTGACCATGGTTTTTATGGATGAATAGCATTGTATCAATCGTTCTACGAGAGAAGCCATTGTCCAGCAAATACTTTGTTAAGGTCTCGTACCATGCACGCGGTGCTTGTTTCAGACCATATAAAGCTTTCTCCAAGTAATAGACGTGGTTTGGATGAATGGGATCGACAAAGCCTTCTGGTTGATCAACATAAACTTCCTCTTGAAGATAACCATTCAGAAAAATAGTTTTGACATCCATTTGAAACACCTTGAACTTCATATGAGAAGCAAATGCAAGAAAAAGATGAATAGCCTCAATCCTAGCAACCGGAGCAAATGTTTCGTCATAATCAATACCCTCTTGTTGTCAATATCCCTTGGACATAAGACATGCCTTGTTTCGATCCATAATTCCATCAGAATCCTTCTTGTTCTTAAAAATCCACTTAACCCCTATTGGTCGTTGACTCGTTAGTCTTGGAACTAATCGCCATACTTTCAAACGATCAAATTGACTTATCTCTTCTTGCATTGCTACTACCCAGTTCGAATCTAGTAAAACTTGAGCAACCGTTGTTGGTTCAATCTTACTAAGAAAGGTAGTGTATAAACACATATTCATTGAAACATCAACCATTGTTGAAGTTGAGCCTTGATCCGTTTGATCTGATGTAATACCATCTAATGGATTCAATTGAGTAGCTGGAGAAATAACTGGAGTTATATCAGAGGATGAATCTTGAATTGGTTCAAGATTATCTGTATCTGGAGGAGGAAGGGAGGATGAAGAAGCAACGGGTGAATCAGTTGGTGTTGTATCTTCATCGAAAAGACTTGATTGAGTCTCCACAGTAGTTGACTGTGATGGTGTAACCGGTATGGTTTGAACATTTGTATTCTAATGAGGAGCATAAAGACTATCAAACAAGACATCCAGTTCCTCTGTTGTTACCGTAGGAACACCCTTCTTCAAGAAAATTGAGTTTTGCACGGAAGAAGTAATAGACAGGTTAGGATCGTGTTTTGAACTGAGTTGTTCAAAAGCCATTCCCCATAATTCATCGAACCTTACATTAATGCTTTCCTTGATCGTCTTTGTCCGTTTGTGATAAACACGATAGGCAACTTTGTTCGAAGAATAACCAAGAAATATGGCGTGATCGCCATGAGGATCAAACTTTGCGAGGCTGTCAAAATTGTTAAGCACATAGCATATACAACCAAAGACACGGAAATATTTGACATTCGGGCGTCTACCATATAGTTACTCATAAGGAGTTTTATCAAAACGTTTATTAATGATGCAGCGATTTTGGGTATAACATGCAGTAGAAATGGCTTCCCCCCCACATTTTTGGAGGTAGTTTGGAATAAGCAAGCATCGTTCGAGCTGCTTCGCACAATGTACGATTACGTCGTTCGACTACTCGATTCTGTTGAGGGGTTCGTGCAGCAGAGAACTGATGTTCAATGCCTTGGTCTTTCAAATAACTATCAAGCAGGTCATTCTTAAATTCCGTCCAATTATCAGTTCGAATACTCTTAACATGTTTGTTAAAAGAGCGTTGAGTCTTTTTAATGAACTCAATGATAATGGCGAGGGTTTCTGACTTTGTTCGTAGAAGGAAAATCCATGTAAATCGGGTATAATCATCAACAATGACACACACATGTTTCCGGCCACCAAGACTAGAAATCCTCATGGGCTTACATAAGTCCATATGCAATAATTGCAAGGACGATGAAGTACTTGGGTGTTGCTTAAGTGGATAATTAGTCCGTTTCAGATTATCCATTGCACATGATGGACACACATGATGCTTATCATATTGAAAGCTTGGAATACCATCAACTAAGTCTTTAGAGACGAGTCGATTAATACCCTTGTAATTCAGGTGAGACATCCGGTGATGCCATAACCATGAATTTTTCTTTGTTGAACGAGTGACCAAACACATGGTTCCATGTGATGGTGCATCATTGAGGTCAATAGTATAAAGTGAAGCACAACGTTTACCAACAAGGAGATCATTTCCATCGGTGGATTGTACCGAGCATTGACGACGTTCAAACAAAACCTTGAGATCTCCGTCACAAAATTGGCTGACACTAAATAAACTGCACCCCAAACCCTCAACATATGAGACCCGTTTGATCGTTATGCCATTTTCACAAAATCTCCATAACCCGTTATTGTTGCAATCTCATCATTTCCAAAAGTATCCGTTCCAAGGAATTTGTCAACGAAATTGACAAGCAAGGATTTATCGCCCGTCATGTGTCGAGAGCAACCGAAATCGATATACCAAACACATACGTCGAAACCCTGTAAACGTTAATTTCCTAGAGTTTAGGTACCCAAAGTTTCTTGGGTCCTTTACGGTTAGTACCAACAATAAACTTTGGATCAACAATGAGATAATCACGTAAAGCATCATGCAATTTAGACAATAAAGCATCATTTAAAACCACACTACATGAAGCATCATACGCAATATCAAGTTCTACATCGTTATCAGAAGTCTTAACACACAACTTATTCCAAGTAGATGTTTTGTTAACAGACGAAAATCGAAAAACATGAGATGATTTCCTAGGTCGACTAGCAGATTTCTTTGGTTTAGTTGCTACTTTCTTAGTTTTGGACTTAGGAACCCATACAGACTTGTAAGTCAAATTTAGATTATAACCTGTGACACGAAAAACACCTCTAGACGTCCAAAATTTTCAGTTGTCACATGAGATGATTGATTTCGCAAAATTTCCAATTTGATTTTACGTTCCTTTGCATCATACTCACTCAAATCAGGTTTTGGACTCGTTTGTTGTGTTGAGTTGACTGATTTCGGTAAAAGACTTTCCTTTGATTGATTTGACATTGGAATCATAGGAATCTTTTCAGTTAACACAGAACCATTTTGAGAATGAACTTTCTTGACAACAAATTGTGTTGAAGGAGAAACTTTTGAAACACGTTTACCAAATTGAGAACGTAATGGGTTTTTAAGAATAGTAATGGGTTTTGCATCCGTAGATGTTGTTGTTCCCTTCCCCTTCTTATAAATCCCACCAACACATTCAGACACATTGGTTTCAACAGTAGATGATTGCTTAAGTGTGTTAGCCTGTTTCAGTTGAATTATTTTTTGTTTTAAGCTCTTAATTTCAAGACATAATTCCTCTGCAGAAACAAGCACTTCACCTTCCGTAAAATCATAAGTACATGTTTTCTTAGGAAGTGGAGGCAATTTATCACACAAAGCAAGCATTTGTTCAAATGATTGACACTTAAGTTGCAAATCAACATTTTCCTTTTCAACTATACCTAATATATGTTTCAAGTTTCGTACAACAGGTATGTTTTCATAAATTTCATTAATTGTTGTGTCAAAGTCTATCATGTTTTCAACATTTGGTTCATCTCGAGATTCTACCTTTACATCTAAATCAGGTTGACCTAGGGATTCTGTCTCAAAGAAGATAGTTAGTTCATGTACTAGGTCTTCACGGAAAACATTATCAGAACATGCAGGTAAAGTCGGTAGAATTGGTTTTACATCAAAAGTTGGTTCATCAAAAACCTCATCTATGGCAATAATGCTAGAACTAGGTTTGTTAAACACTTCATTCTCAATCATTAAAATATATTTCTCTAGCATGAGTGTTGGGATATAAACCAGTCTACGCTTAGGCACATAATTTTCACGTTGCATATTCTTTTCAGTTTCAACAAGTTCCTTCAAGAAATCAGGATTTGATTTACCCATTTTAGCATTGATTTTCTCATACATTAAGCTAATTTGATGGTATTTCCTTGATTTGTGATTAACAATAATATCATCAAAATCAGCATCAGAAGCATGCACAAAATGATATGGTAAACCAGCTTAAAAGTGATCAAAATGATATAATCCTGGAATCTTTTTGGAAGAATTTTCTAAGATCTTTAGGATCTTCATAACCCAACCCCCACTTGTCACCATGAATTGTTTTTGGTCTATTCATGAAAATCGTTTGTTTTGAAAGTTCCATATTCATGATAGCTTTGGATTGATCTGTTCGATAGAGTTTTTCCTCATATCGAGCAACTTGTGCTTTCATTTGAAAAGACTCTTTTGACAACGAAGAGATTTCAGAGTTCTTTTCAATGATGGTGTTTTCCAATTGAATAATTTTCTTGTTTAGCTTTGAAAGTGTGGGTTCATGTTGAGTTTTCAAATCAGAAAGATCTTTTTCTAGAAATTGAACTTTTTCTGCAAGTCGTTCCGATTTTAGACGATAATCTGTCCTTTCGACCTTAATCGGATGAACTGATTTTTTAAGATCTTCCAACTCAGTTTTCGTGGAGCTGAGATGGATAGTCAATCTTTGCAATTCTGATTGTAATTTAGATGAAGATGGTTTGGTCTCAAAAACTTTGATTTTATCTTTTAAAACCTTGTTTTCAGATTTTAAACCTTTGACTTCTTTTGACATTGAGACCAAATTCTTCATCATGTCATTTTGCAATTTGATAAAATCAAGTGAAATTTCAGATAATTGTACCTCATCATCATCAGATGCTGAGTCAGAATTCTCCATTGCTTCCGTAGCTTTGATGAGCTTAGTCACCTTGCAAACATTTGCATATTCAACCTCTGAATCTGAATCGTCAGTTCAGTTAAACCAAGTATCATCAACCGGTTTCAGCTCTCCCTCAGTTTCTACAATCTTAGCCATCAACATTTTCTTCTTGTAGTAAGCTGCATCCTTCTTCTTAGGCATCTTGCACTCACGAGAGTAATGACCAGCTTTGTCACAATTGAAACAGATTGAATCATCCTTCTTGGAATCATCAACACGTTGTTGTTGTTTTGATTGATCAGCTTTCTTGTAGTACGAGGAAGATGATGAATTCTTGCGTTGATTGCTTGATTTGCCTTTGAACTTGTATTTGTTCAAGGCTTTTGTGAACATGGCTACCATCTTGACTAATTCAAGGTGAGAATCATCAACATCAGATAGATTCAACTCTTCAGAATCAGTTGATTCTTCAACAAGCACTTTCTTGGACAAGCTTTTGGAAGTCGTAAATGATTTTCTCTTCTTTTTGGCAATGAGAGCAAGAGGATTACTTGGAGATGACTCTTTCCTTCCTTCTTGAAGTTTAGACACTTCATATTGGTAATGCATAAGAACTCCAACAAGCTCATGAATAGTCAACTTGTCAATCTCTTTGGTCGATCGAACAATGGTTCCCTAAGGAAGCCAGTCAACATTGAGCTTTTTGAGAAATTTCATGTTGACTTCAGCATTTACTTTTATGATCTTGTACCTTTTCAACTCATTGAGAACACCACTGAAATGACGATAGGTATCCTTGAGTGGTTCATCAGGTTCCTGCTTGAAATCTTCATAAAATCCCAGAGCCTTATTCAGTTTAGTAACATCTGACATGTCATAACCTTCTTGCTGTCGTTTGATCTCATCCCATATATCTTTTGCTGTTGTGTTGCTATCAACATTTTCAAATAACTCATACGGGATAGCTTGCAAAACAATGTTCTTTGCCTCTATGTCACCCCGAGCTCTCTCACGTTTATCACCAGAAAGTACATAGACTGGAATTGGCATACCAGTATCCGGATGATAATCTACAACTAGACCATCTCAGAGAAGCCCATATGTACTTTGCTTTCTCACCCTTGTAGTCTATGTACTGAGTGATATGGTGAAGCCACTGAGTGTACTTGCCATCAAACAACACTGGAGGACGGGAATCTGATCCAATAATCAAAGTATCTTGAGTAGACATCTTGAAAATGAAGTAGATTCGGTAAAGATTCGGTATTGCTCAAATCTATGATGAAAAATCACAACAATATAACACAAATGTCAGATTCGGTAACTGATTCGGTACTGTAGCAGATTCGGTACAGATTCTGTACTGTAGCAGATTCGGTAAATCATATTCTGTATCAGAAACTGATCAGAAATACAAGTAACACACACAGATTCGGTATAGATTCGGTAACCACAAGATTTGTAACCTGAGAACACTTAAAACCAATGAATTAAGTGATACCAAGATCCTGATTCGGTATATGACTCGGTAGTCAGATTCTGTATGAGTTTGAATTCAAACACAATCCAATTCCTTTGAATTAGATTCTGTAACCTTGCTGCACAAGGAAACAAGTTAGTATCACACAAAATATCAAAGATACCGAATGTATAGGATACCAAATGTCAACTGTAGCAGTTGACAATACCGAGTCTAAGTATGAAAACTTAGAATTCAAACGAATCCTTTCTCAAATCACACCAATTAGCTACGTATGACCAAACCGAATGTGATAGAATCACAAACACACCACAATCTGCAACACTGATTGAGAATTAATATCTTTGAAGCAGATTTGGTATGGCAGTTACGATACCGAATGTGTATCAAATCTTCAAAACTTGAAGAATTGATGAAATTAAACCGTCAGAAATGTGATTAAACACCTCACGATCACAACTGAAACCTCAAATCTTTACTTAACTACAGAATCAAGCTGTAATTGATGAATACCGAGAGTTTTAGCCACGAACTCTAAAAATCAACTTGATTCTCCATAATTGATGTTAAAAAGCTGTAATGATGATTAAAACTCTTTCTAATCAACCTAATACACCTTCGCTGAACTTATCACAGGAATCTGAACGTCAGATTATCAGATTCGATTATACCGAATCTGATTCAATATACCGAGAGTGCTCAGATTCTGTAATCTTCAATCTCTGGATCGATCTAGTGATGTAATATCACTCCCTGGAAGCTCTGATACCAAATGATAGGTCAGATCATGTTGAGATTAGAAGAAAATACAAGTTAGAATGAGATTCGGTAAGTGTGAAGGAGATTCGGTATTAGAGAGAATTAACAAGATTTACATTCCACAACTTCTAGAACTCAGTTACAATGCAATAGCTATCTAATTAGGACTACTTAGGTTCCTTATATAGCCCTCTTCTAAGGAACCATCAATTAAGCTTATTTCACATTAACACTATACAACTTCGGGGTCCTAACAGTTACCTTTAAAATTGACCGACCTACCGATCTTTAGGGACAGACAGAGATATTTGCTATTTCCACCAAACGGATCACTTCCGATGACGAGTCTTCACCACCAGCCAATGATATCGAAATGGGTGTTGAATCACAGTCTACAGACGACCCAGAAATGGAAGAAGAGGATCTCAACGAAGAAATAGATCAAGAGGAGGAATCTGAAGAGGAAGAGGAAATGGAAAATGTAAAAGAAACTGTGATAATACCCTCTCTAAGCATTAAGCATCATGAAGAACTAATGACGCCTGAGACGGAAGATCACAGTTTAATCATTCGTTTCAAAAAGAAGACTGACAAGGTTGAGGTTAAAGATATCGAAATTCACACTGTAAGTATCAAAGTGGAGAATCAGAATACTGAAGAAACCCGTTCATCTGACACATCCTCAGAAGAACATTATACCGAAGATGACGAGGAAGGGCAACATTCTCCAACCGAACCAGATCTAGGGGAGCCGAACTCTTCTTCAGATCGGATTCCGGTCATATCTACACACGCAGACATGATAACCTTCATCAATGATACCGATGAATTTGAAGATATTCTCGAAGCCATCCGTAAATCAACAATTGATTTCACGCTACGCTTAACGGAACGAATCATGGCTATCCGAGAAGAATACAACCTCTATCTCCAAAGAGAAAACAATGATGTTGAAATCCTAGAAGAACGCATTCAAGACTTTATCAATACCCTTCACGATCATATCTACCGATAAGAAAGGCAACGAGAGCACAATTCAGTGGTTCGCACTATTCTCAAGACAAGATTCTATCGAGATCAGAAGATCATTTACTCTAAGGTTTACAACGCCTTAGCCGGATCTGCACTTCCGTTCTCAGCAAACCAACGAGCACTACTGACTCTCATCCGGAAGCACATGGACCTTTCAACCGGACGCCTGACTTATCACTCTGATTTGCAATTAATCGAGGATATTCACAACTTTTTCGCTCTCTTGGAAAGAGATAATTTCGAAAGCACACCAGACAGGTTAGTGATTTACGTAACAATTGATCACCATGCTGATCTGATTATCAAAGAGTTACGAGACACAGTTACAGAGGAAGTAAGGCACAATAATCCGTTCTCTCATCTTGAAATAGATCGAGTCAACATTGCCAACTACATTACGAAGCAGAGATCACGTATCTTCCACGAATCCACAGATCCAGGTTTCACATTTAAAGCCGGATGTCGAGAGATATACTCAAAAATGGTGATGTTGATGCTCAGGTCAGGATTGCTGTTCACTTCTTTTTAGCTTCGCCTTTTGACTAATCTGTGCAAAGCTACAGACTCTTACTGTGGAGATCACCAATCCGAAGATTTCGAGATACTAAAGATGCAGTTTCTGACATTGTTTGAAGACCTCTGAAATGAGCATCCCATCAGAGAAATAATCACCACCAGCACTGCCTCGATGATTGACATTCATGGGTAAACCAGCAGAGCCGTGGATCATATTCTTATCGAACTTCAAGATTTATCACAAGCCGAAACTGCACACTACTTATCTTTCAGAAGATCTTCAAGAGAAGTACCAGACCTTCTACCACTTTTGGTCCGACACTTTCTCATGATTTACCCACCAAGACTCACATTCCCTCGAGAAGACCAAGATTACAATCATCATCGAGGAATGTTTGCTTTCTAAAGCATCACTACGGTCGAGCCAACGACCTTAAACAAAATATGCCACATCCTGGCTAGGGGTACTTCTTTCTTCCTGTTACTAGCTCAAACTTTAAAATATGCCACATCCTAGCTTATCACTATGTGTGAGATCCCAACCCAATTAAACACTAGACAAATACTCCCAAAATCTTCAACTAAAACTCCTAAGTGTGGGATACACTAGGAACATTGAGGACAATGTTTGTCTAAGTGTGAGATGTTGGTATAATCTTTTTATGCTATATTAAAATAAACAATTACGAAGATCCCAAGTTCTTAAGCCAAATTTCAAAAATTTTAACAAAAGAAAGCCTTTCCAAAAAAGTATTTTTGAAAACCTAAAACGTTTGTAAATAAAACTAAGGCTTAAGTAAGGTGGAAATCTTATTAGAATGAACCAAATCTCTAATAGAGCATTGCGTGACTAAGGAATTATCGACTTAATTTGATTATGGTGAGGCACCCAAATAAGACCAGCATTCATCTTTAATGCTTCACTATTTTCCGTTGAGAGTGCCGATGTCTGTGCTCAGAATCAAAACTTGCTTTAGATCTACATTTCCAAAGCAGCGAAACGTGATTCAGTTATAATCAGAAGAGCTAGCCATTTGTCAACAATAAACCTTTCGCACCTCCACTACTTCTACTTCACCACTACACTCATATCATCTTTACTATGAACCGAAAAACCAGAAAATGAGATCCCTTCTAAAAACTCGATGTTATAAACCTCTCAAGTATCATGTCAAAGGTCTTGAAAAAGTTTACCGGAAAAAGTTTCTCGAGATGAAATCTTAAAATATATATATATATATATATATTTCAAAGTTCTGAAAAAAGGAGCAGAACTTATAAAGAGAAACGCCGAAGAAAAACTTGACCGAAAATGACTATCAAATGAAGAAAAGTTCAAAAGTGCTTCTCAAAAAAAATTTCAGCACTTCTATCTATCCGAATAAAAGTCTGCATAAGGACTATATCACCCCTTTTCTCACCCCTCAAAAACAACTTCACTACGAATCCGAAATTCTTTTCCATCATTGACAAATGACCTAGAAGCTATGGTTACTACGGTTCTCACACTAGTAGCAAGGATTTGAGTCTTTATCAAGCCTATGACGATGGGTGCAGCATGACTGGCTATGAGTGAATTCATTTCTAAGATCTATAGGGAACCCTAAACACTTGTGTGATTTAAGTAACCCGTGAAAGTTAGCCTAAGTCATGTAACCTCCTCGCATTCTTGCATAGATAGTTTCAATCCTAACATAGATGACTCACCTTATCTTTCGCTCTTATAATAAAAAGCAAACCTCTTAGGCTATTAGAAAATAAACCCCGAAAAGATTTCTTAAGGTAAAATGAGAATTTTCTTGAGGACAAGCAAACTCTAAGTGTGGGATATTTAATATCGGCTAAAAAGTCACGTTTTCACCTCGGTATTAAGGCCCAAAAACAAGAAAGATTCGAACTTTATCGGAAAAATACCCACTTCGTCTGTTAGAATTGGAGAACAAGTAATTAAGACGGTGCAAAAAGAATCAAGAGTGTAACGACCCAACTTTTTCGACTTGCTTTTATGCCTTGTATTTTAGCAAAACTGCGTATTTGTGCGTACTGTGTTACTTTATTACTCCGGAACCTTGGCACACATGTTTTATATTCATATATACTTAAAAACGTGCCCTGGGGTATGTAGAATGCTTAACTTGTCCATTGGATGCTTTATAACCGTTAGTGTTACTTGCCGTTACGAATAAACCGCGGACTGCGCGCACGTTTAACTTTTGTCGGAACCGGAACTTTTGGACTGCGAAATATCAATTATTATTTTATAATAATAATTACTTGGGCTTTTGGATGCTTAATTTTATTTATTTAATTGCTAAAGACCAATAGTTAGCCTTGTTGGACTTTTTACCTTGTTGGGCTCAAGCCCACCCTACTCTAGCTAGTGACCCAATTAATTAGCCCAAGTATTATCACTAGTGACCCATAATAATAAATAAATAAATTAATAAATTAATTAGTGAGTCATACTAGCATAATGGATAAGGTTTATCTAATTGTCACATGGGATTTTAGCATAAGGACACACTTTAGACACCATTAGCCAAAAAGCAAAACTTTGTCTCCCCCCTCCCCCATCATAAATCACGGCCACCTTAGAGGCCTCATGGCCACCTCATCAATCCATGTGATACTCTTTTGCTTATAAATACTAGCCTTTAGTCTCTCATTTCAACACTTGATCATTTTGATTTTTCACACACCTGTTCTTTCTTTCTTTCCTTACTTGTAAGTTTTCTTTTTCTTCCTCTTTTCCTTAATATTTTCGTGTATCATCACCATTCATCTATGGAGATCAAGTTCCTTTTAGCTTTGATCTTACTTATATCTTGTTGATTCAAGCATGAATCTTTTAAGAACATGGAAGATTCAAACTTTTTAGCTTGAATCTTCATATCTTTTGTAGATCTACTTCTTTTATACTTTAATCTTTCTATTTTATGATAAAGATTCAAACTTTTGTTTGTAATCTTCATGCGTCTTCAAGATCCAAGCTTTATGCTTCAAGATCTTCAAGAACAAACAAGATGCAAGCTTTCTAGCTTGGATCTTCATATCTTTTTGTTAGATCTAAGTTCTTTTTGCTTTGATCATGTTGTTTTGTGAAAAAGATTCAAACTTGTGTTTGTTATCTTCATATATCTTAAAGATCCAAGCTTTATGCTTCAAGATCTTCAAGAACACTTAAAGGTTCAAGCTTTCTAGCTTTGCAACCTTGTAACTTGTGTGAAATGGATCCAAGCTCTCTAGCTTAGGGTTCAATCACCTCATTTGACTTAGATTGTGCTATTACTTGTTGTATTAATGTAAAGTTTGTAACTTTAGTTGTCATTGTGAATTGAAATTGTGTTAAGACTAAGGATATGATGTAACCTTGGTTCATCATCCATCTAAGACTCATGAATGAGTTGTGTTCTTACTTGGTCTTAACATATTGTGTATTGATGGTGAATCTTGGTCAAAAGTGATGCTAAACCATCAACAAGTTGTACATTTGAAGCTACAAGCATCAAGGATGAGAACCGTGATGAGCATCAAGCACCAAGAACCCCACCGGAGTACTTGTCCGCTGATTTTCGTATCTGATCAGACCACCTGGGCTACTGGAAAGTTGATTTTCAGTTAGTTCGGTTCGAGTAGATGATTTTCCATTTAGGCCTCGTCTTAATCCGTGTTACGGTTTTGGATTTATGGCCCTCCGATAGTCACTACACCCTATTAACGTTGTGCTAAAATTTCTGACCTACTCGCACTTAAACCGTCGCCACGGTCAAACGAAGATGAGTTAGGTTCTGAAAATTGGTCATCTGTTAGGGGACTCATATACGGAGCCATAGCCACTGACCATGCGTCTTTTCGATTTACGTAGATGTCGTAGCAGCTGAAAGAATTCAGCCTATTGTTTCGATCTCTATTCTCGTCAAACTTACTTAGCTTTTATGATGATGAATGATGATGATGATGATGACACTTAAACTTATTTTATGCACTATTAGAATTTATAAAGACAATCTACTGACCTAGTAACATTTGATTTAGGTTGACGACCTTTCGGACCGACTTACTACTTGCGTACTTTCATTACCGACTTTACCGCTTTTATCACTGTGAGTTATAGCATCCCTTTTTACTTTAACTATTTTGGGACTGAGAATACATGCGCTTTTTACGTTTTACATACTAGGCACGAGTACTTAAACTTTATATATGTGTGGGTTATACAACGGCATAAACATTCCCTTAGCACGGTAACGTTTAGTCATTGGTTTTTGAACCGGTGAATGCGAATCTTAGATATGGATCCATACGGTTTGACATCCCCACTCGGGCTAGTCGCGCTAGCATTTAACGGGTGTTTAATACTTCGTGAACATACGCACTCGCCAAGTGTACTTTCAGGGGGTTATAAACGTTAAATCTAGTTAACGGGTGCCCACGGTTATGCATATACTTTTCATACTGTTTTGATACGCTGTTGTAGCACTGAAATCTCGTGGCCTATCTTACGTTACCATTACAACTTAAACTATAGCTCACCAACATTCGTGTTGACTTTTAAGCGTGTATTTCTCAGGTGCCTAGAGGTTTATTGCTTCCGCTGTTAGACTTGATGTCATGATGTTTCACTTGCTATCATGCTGTTATTGAATTGCTGTTATGGACCTACTGTACTAGTTATCCGCTGCATTGCTAGAGATGTCTCAAATTATGAAACTTATGTTATTTTGGAACAATGGTTTGTAATAAGTCTTATGACATGTTATCTTTGTAAAACGTTATCTTTTTAATGAATGCAAATCGGGTTTCAAACAGCATATAGTGTTTGACCTTGTGATGATCCTGTTGTTGATGATCCGTACACGATGGTTTTGTACGGGGCGTCACAGTTTGTATCAGAGTATTAGTTGTAGGGAATTAGGTTGCATTAGTGAGTCTAGATCGGACCTAAGTAGGATTCACTAATAGGACTAATCTACAACTAGCTTATTTACTTGTTTCTGCGAGACTTACCGCATGCTTTGCCTACTTTCTGCTGTATGATCTTACTGCATGCTATTGCTTATCTTTACTGCCATGCGAACTTGCTGTATGCCTATTTCTGCCTTTGCATGATTACTATTTGCTTTCACATGTTATCTCTGATTAGTACTAATTTCCATGCTAGGTTGCTATAGTGCCTAATACATGCTTGCTTATGACTTACTGATATGTAAAAGTTATTTTCCTTGTTCAGATGTCGGATATTCCACCTGTCATCATTTTGGATAGCGATTCAGACTCGTCAGCCACCTCACCTACTGCTGCTACTGACACACAGATCCCGTTAACCAGTGACTCCGGCGCTTCATCCTCCGGAACCAGCAGCCATACACATGTACCAGTGGTTACCGAAGTCGGAACCCAGGACCCTACGAAGATTCCAGCTCCAGTTGCCCCGGTACCTCAGGAGCCACAGCCCCACCCCGGTGGTGTTGTGATTCTCAGGGAATACGGGGACGTTTCGTTTCGTAATGAGCATAACCATTGGTGCCGACGCCTTCCTGATGGACGAGTCATACCGATCCCACCTTTCAGATACCGGATCATGACTACCGGTCACCGATCGCCGCCACCCCCAGCTGATTCATCATCCGACGACTCATCCACAGACGACACTAGTGACGATGACTCCGACGAGTAGAACCCTGATGATGCACCTGTGCAGCCACCCTCCACCCCGCCGAAGAAAGGGTACCGTTTCGATGGCACCGTTATTCCGGAGATCAACGGAGGTCGAGCGTTCACTAATGCACATGGTCAGCGTCGTAGGGTTACCGCCCGTAAGCGGGTCGTGCCTTACCCAGCTGATCCGTTCGTGCGTAAGCCTTACCGCCATGCAGCATCTACCTCTGGAGCCGGACCATCTGCACCACCAGCATCTCCTGCACCAGCAGCACCGCCTGCTCTACCAGCCCCTCCCTCTATCGAGGAACTGGCAAGGGAGGTGGAGATCCTCCATGCTCGGGTGACTGAGCTCGAGGAGCAGATGTCCCATGTGCTGGACATCCTTTACCCACCGTCACCATAGAGCTTTATAGTAGGTTTCATTTTGTAATCTCGTTGTAGTTCCATGTTTTCCTTATGTAATGTACGAACTTATGTATGCAACTCTTTATTAATGGAACTTTGTATTGTTAAATTCTTGCACAGTGTTCTATTTACATTACTGTATGTTGGTTTTGCGGTATTTGTGCCTGGTTGCGTTACTTAATTGGCATGCGTTATGTTGTTTCCCTGTTTACTATATACTATATTATTATATATTAAATGCTGGATTTTGACTTAAGTCAAAATTTCTGTTTCGAAGGGCAATGGCAAACACACGAACAACACCTACAGTAGCTCAAATCTAAGAGATGATTAATGAACGAGTCGCCGCAGCCTTGGCGGAAATGAACCCTCAAGCTGAACCACCACCGGTTATCCAACCCGTTCGAAAAGAGTGCACCTACAAAGAATTCCAGAGCTGTAAGCCACATAACTTTAGCGGAACTGAGGGGCCTGTTGGTCTCACAAGATGGTTTGAAAAGCTTGAATTAGTATTCCGAGTCAGCAACTGTTCCGAGTCCAACAAAACCAAATTTGCTTCCTGCACACTATCTGATGGCGCCCTTACGTGGTGGAACACCATGGCTCAGGCACAAGGTATCGATGAGGCGTATGCTACACCATGGGAGGAGTTCAAAGCGGCTATGATTAATGAGTATTGTCCGAGAACCGAGATACAAAAGATGGAAATAGAGTTTATGCAATTGAAAGCTGTTGGCAACAATCTCGATGGTTACAATCGGAGGTTTCTTGAGTTAGCTCTTATGTGTCCTACCATGGTCACCCCGGAATTCAAGCGTATGGAGAGATACTTTTGGGGACTCCCTAAGTCCATCAAGGGTAATGTCAGCTCGTCCAAGCCACCGAATGTTTCCGAAGCAATGCGCATGGCGCATACACTCATGAATCAGATTCTCATCGATGAACCGGCGAAGTCCAAGCCTGAAGCGGGTAGTAGTGACAAGCGAAAGTAGGATAACAGTAAGGGGAGGACCTATGATCAAACCCCCGTTAAGAGACACAACAACGGTGGAAACCCCAACCCCGGCACAAGCTCCAACCCAAACTACAAAGGTACCCTACCGCAATGCAAGAGGTGTTACAAAGACCACACTGGGTATTGTAATGCGGTATGTGAAAAGTGCAACAGGATCGGACATGTTGGTAAGAACTGCAAGATTCCCGTCCCAGCTGCAAGGACAAACCCAAATGAGCCAAGGAAATGCTATGAGTGTGGACAGCAGGGCCACTTTAGGAATGATTGCCCCAATAAGAAGAAGGATGGCGGACCACCGCGTGGTAGAGCTTTTAATGTTAATGCAAGGGATGCACGTGAGAACCCCGACTTGGTTACAGGTATATTCACTATCAACAATCTTTTAGCTTCTGTCCTATTTGATACTGGTGCCGATAGAAGCTATGTATGTAGACACTTTTGTGATAAGATAAATTGGTCATTAGTTCCTTTAAAAGAAAGTATGCTTGTCGAGGTAGCCAACGGTAAACTTGAAAAGGTTGACCAAATTGGCTGAGGAGCTATTATTAACATAGCTGGTGTGGATTTCGAAATTGACTTGATACCCATCAAATTGGGAAGCTTTGACGTGATTGTTGGCATGGACTGGTTGACTAAAGTAAGGGCCGATGTTATCTGTGGAGATAAAGCTCTTCGTATACCACAAGGAGATGTTGAGCCACTGGTTATATACGGAGAGAGATGTAGTTCAAAACTGAACCTCATTAGTTGTATGAAAGCGCAGAAGATCATGAAGAAAGGACAACTTGCCGTTTTAGCACACGTGAAGGCTTTAGAATCAGAGGAGAAGAGTGTGAATGACGTGCGAATCGTGAATGAATTCCCCGACGTCTTTCCGAAAGAGTTGCCTGGATTACCGCCACCTAGAGCAGTGGAGTTCCAAATCGATCTAGTGCCGGGAGCTGCACCCGTAGCTCGTGCGCCGTATCATCTGGCACCTTCAGAACTGCAAGAGTTGCAGAGACAACTGCAGGAATTGCTCGACCGAGGGTTTATCCAACCGAGCTCGTTGCCTTGGGGCGCACCTGTTTTATTCGTGAAGAAGAAGGATGGATCCTTCCGCATGTGTATCGATTATCGTGAGCTGAACAAGATGACGATCAAGAATCGATATCCTCTTCCCCGAATTGACGATCTTTTTGATCAGCTGCAAGGATCAAGCGTTTATTCTAAGATCTATTTGCGATCAGGGTATCACCAATTGAGGGTGAAGGAGAGTGATGTGATGAAGACTGCGTTTAGAACTCGCTATGGTCATTATGAGTTTCTCGTGATGCCATTCGGTTTAACTAACGCACCCGCTGTATTCATGGACCTCATGAATCGTGTCTGCAAGCCATACCTAGATAAATTCATTATCGTCTTCATAGATGATATCCTCATCTACTCCAAGAGCGAAGAAGAACATGAGCAACATCTTCGGTTAGTGCTCAAACTCTTGAGACAAGAGCAGCTTTATGCCAAATTCTCCAAGTGTGAATTTTGGCTGAAGGAAGTCCAATTTCTGGGTCATATTGTGAGTGATCAAGGTATCAAAGTTGATCCCGCCAAGATCAAGGCTATCAGCATGTGGGAAACCCCCACTACTCCGACTCACATCCGCCAATTTCTAGGTCTTGCTGGTTATTACCGAAGGTTCATTGAAGGTTTCTCTTTGATTTCGCGTCCTTTGACTGCGTTAACTCATAAAGGGAAGAAGTTTGTTTGGGAAAAAGAACAAGAAGCAGCATTTCAAACCCTGAAGCAGAAGTTAACCACCGCACCTATCTTATCTCTTCCTGAAGGTAGTGACGACTTTGTTGTGTACTGCGATGCTTCGAAGAATGGTTTTGGTTGTATATTGATGCAAAGAACGAAGGTCATTACCTATGCATCTCGTCAACTGAAGGTCCACGAGCGAAACTACACTACTCACGATCTCGAACTTGGAGCCGTTGTCTTCGCTTTGAAGTTGTGGAGACACTATCTTTATGGGACAAAGAGTACCATATTCACCGATCACAAAAGCCTCCAACACATCTTCGATCAGAAGCAACTGAACATGAGACAGCGTCGATGGATTGAAACGCTAAACGACTACGATTGTGAACTTTGCTACCATCCGGGCAAGGCCAATGTTGTAGCTGACGCCTTAAGTTGAAAGGAGAGGACGGTACCTCTTCGCGTTCGGGCTCTGAACATCACCATCCATTCAAACCTCCACAGTCAGATTCGAGTAGCCCAAGAATAGGCTCTCAAGGAGGAGAACATATCTCACGAATACCTGAACATTCTCGTCTCTAAATTCAAGGTTAAGGAGTCTGGACTCCGATGTTATGCCGGAAGAATTTGGGTACCTCGTTATGGAGATCTACGGAACCTTATACTTGATGAAGCCCACAAGTCAAGATATTCGATTCATCCAGGAGCTAGCAAAATATACCACGATCTTAAGGAACAGTATTGGTGGCCAAATCTTAAGAAGGATGTTGCAACTTATGTTGGAGGGTGTTTAACTTGTTCGAAGGTTAAGGCTGAACATCAGAGGCCATCTGGATTACTTCAGCAACCAGAAATGCCATAATGGAAATGGGAAGCAATTACAATGGATTTCATCACGAAGCTACCAAAGACGGTGGGCGGATACGATACAATCTGGGTTATCGTTGACCGTCTTACCAAATCTGTTCATTTCCTAGCGATGAAAGAAACAGACACAATGGAGAAACTTGCTCAACTGTACATCAAAGAGGTTGTATCTCGTCATGGTGTGCCTCTATCAATTATCTCAGATCGCGATCCCCGTTTTGCTTTCAGATTCTTGCGTTCTTTGCAAGAAGCCTTGGGAACCCGTCTCGACATGAGCACCGCGTATCACCCCCAGACCAACGGTCAGAGCGAACGAACAATTCAGACTTTGGAGGACATGTTGTGTGCCTGTGTTATTGACTTCGGAAAGTCTTGGGAAAGGCATCTGCCGCTAGCCGAATTCTCTTACAACAACAGTTATCATTCGAGTATTAAAGTTGCGCCTTTTGAAGCGTTGTATGGCCGCAAGTGCCGTTCTCCCATTTGTTGGGCTGAGTTAGGCGAAGTGAAAATCACCGGACCCGAGATAGTCCATGAAACGACGGAGAAGATTTCTCAGATTCAGGCAAGACTTAAGACGGCCCGCGATCGCCAAAAGAGTTATGCTGATCTTAAACGTAAAGACTTCAAATTCAACGTGGGTGACCAAGTAATATTGAAGGTCGCACCTTGAAAGGGTGTAATCCGTTTTGGAAAGCGCGGAAAGTTAAACCCAAGATATATTGGTCCTTTTGAAATTTTGGAATGTGTTGGACCCGTTGCTTACCGTTTGGATCTTCCGACTCAGTTGAGTGCCGTTCATCCTACCTTTCATGTATCAAATTTAAAGAAATGTCTTGCTCCACTGGAACTTATCATACCATTGGAAGAAATTACCATTGATGACCAACTCCACTTCGTGGAAGAACCTGTCGAAATTATGGACCTGGAGGTCAAAACCTTGAAACGCAATAAGATTCCAATTGTCCGAGTTCGATGGAATGCCAAGCGTGGACCTGAGTTTAACTGGGAGCGAGAGGATCAAATGAAGCAGAAGTATCCTCACCTTTTTCTGACTCCATCACCATCAGCTTAAATTTCGGGACGAAATTTCTAATAACAGGTGGGTAATGTAACGACCCGACTTTTTCGACTTGCTTTTATGCCTTGTATTTTAGCGAAACTGCGTATTTGTGCGTACTGTGTTACATTATTACTCTGGAACCTTGGCACATGTGTTTTATATTCATATATACTTAAAAACGTGCCCTGAGGTATGTAGAATGCTTAACTTGTCCATTGGATGCTTTATAACCGTTAGTGTTACTTGCCGTTACGAATAAACCGCGGACTGCGCGCACGTTTGACTTTTGTTGGAACCGGAACTTTTGGACTGCGAAATATCAATTATTATTTTATAATAATAATTACCTGGGCTTTTGGATGCTTAATTTTATTTATTTAATTGCTAAAGACCAATAGTTAGCCTTGTTGGACTTTTTACCTTGTTGGGCTCAAGCCCACCCTACTCTAGCTAGTGACCCAATTAATTAGCCCAAGTATTATCACTAGTGACCCATAATAATAAATAAATAAATTAATTAATTAATTAGTGAGTCATACAAGCATAATGGATAAGGTTTATCTAATTGTCACATGGGATTCTAGCATAAGGACACACTTTAGACACCATTAGCCAAAAAGCAAAACTTTGTCTCCCCCTCCCCCATCATAAATCACGGCCACTTTAAAGGCCTCATGGCCACCTCATCAATCCATGTGATACTCATTTGCTTATAAATACTAGCCTTTAGTCTCTCATTTCAACACTTGATCATTTTGATTTTTCACACACTTGTTCTTTCTTTCTTTCCTTACTTGTAAGTTTTCTTTTTCTTCCTCTTTTCCTTAATATTTTCGTGTATCATCATCATTCATCTATGGAGATCAAGTTCCTTTTAGCTTTGATCTTACTTATATCTTGTTGATTCAAGCATGAATCTTTCAAGAACATGGAAGATTCAAGCTTTTTAGCTTGAATCTTCATATCTTTTGTAGATCTATTTCTTTTATACTTTAATCTTTCTACTTTATGATAAAGATTCAAACTTTTGTTTGTAATCTTCATGCATCTTCAAGATCCAAGCTTTATGCTTCAAGATCTTCAAGAAAAACAAGATGCAAGCTTTCTAGCTTGGATCTTCATATCTTTTTGTTAGATCTAAGTTCTTTTTGCTTTGATCATGTTTTTTTGTGAAAAAGATTCAAACTTGTGTTTGTTATCTTCATATATCTTAAAGATCCAAGCTTTATGCTTCAAGATCTTTAAGAACACTTAAAGGTTCAAGCTTTCTAGCTTTGCAACCTTGTAACTTGTGTGAAATGGATCAAAGCTCTCTAGCTTAGGGTTCCATCACCTCATTTGACATAGATTGTGCTATTACTTGTTGAATTAATGTAAAGTTTGTAACTTTAGCTGTTATTGTGAATTGAAATTGTGTTAAGATAAGGATATGATGTAACCTTGGTTCATCATCCATCTAAGACTCATGAATGAGTTGTGTTCTTACTTGGTCTTAATATATTGTGTATTGATGGTGAATCTTGGTCAAAAGTGATGCTAAACCATCAACGAGTTGTACACTTGAAGCTACAAGCATCAAGGATGAGAACCGTGATGAGCATCAAGCACCAAGAACCCCACCGGAGCACTTGTCCATTAATTTTCGTATCTGATCAGACCACCTAGGCTACTGTAAATTTTAATTTTCAGTTAGTTCGGTTCGAGTATATGATTTTCCGTTTAGGCCTCGTCTTAATCCGAGTTACGGTATTGGATTTATGGCCCTCCGATAGTCACTACACCCTATTAACGTTGTGCTAAATTTCTGACCTACTCGCACTTAAACCGTCGCCACGGTCAAACGAAGAAGAGTTAGGTTCTGAAAATTGGTCAGCTGTTAGGGGACTCATATACGGAGCCATAGCCACTGACCATGCGTCTTTTTGATTTACGTAGTGGTCGTAGCAGCTGACCGAAGTCAGCCTATTGTTTCGATCTCTATTCTCATCAAACTTACTTAGCTTTTATGATGATGAATGATGATGATGATGACACTTAAACTTATTTTATGCACTATTAGAATTTATAAAGACAACCTACTGACCTAGTAATATTTGATTTATGTTGACGACCTTTCGGACCGACTTACTACTTGCGTACTTTCATTACCGACTTTACCGCTTTTATCACTGTGAGTTATAGCATCCCTTTTTACTTTAACTATTTTGGGACTGAGAATACATGCGCTTTTTATGTTTTACATACTAGGCACGAGTACTTAAACTTTATATGTGTGTGGGTTATACAACGGCATAAACATTCCCCTTAGCACGGTAACGTTTAGTCATTGGTTTTTGAACCGGTGAACGCGAATCTTAGATATGGATCCATAGGGTTTGACATCCTCACTCGGGCTAGTCGCGCTAGCATTTAACGGGTGTTTAATACTTTGTGAACATACGCACTCGCCAAGTGTACTTTCAGGGGGTTATAAACGTTAAGTCTAGTTACCGGGTGCCCACGGTTATGCATATACTTTTCATACTATTTTGATACGCTGTTGCAGCACTGAAATCTTGTGGCCTATCTTACGTTACTATTACAACTTAAACTATAGCTCACCAACATTCGTGTTGACTTTTAAGCGTGTATTTCTCAGGTGCCTAGAGGTTTATTGCTTCCGCTGTTAGACTTGATGTCATGCTGTTTCACTTGCTGTCATGCTGTTATGGACCTACTGTACTAGTTATCCGCTGCATTGCTAGAGATGTCTCAAATTATGAAACTTATGTTTTGCATTCGTAAACTTATGTTATTTTGGAACAATGGTTTGTAATAAGTCTTACGACATGTTATCTTTGTAAAACGTTATCTTTTTAATGAATGCAAATCGGGTTTCAAACAGCATATAGTGTTTGACCTTGTGATGATCCTGTTGTTGATGATCCATACACGATGGTTTTGTACGGGGCGTCACAAAGAGAATCGGAGCTAACGAAGATTCTAGAGCAAAAACGGTGAAGGACATGAAATCAAGTTACGATCTAGGGAATCGACAAGCTAAACGGCCTACCAAATGGCTTGCCTAGCTCACAAACGGCCTGCCACATGCCCAAGTTAAACAGCCCTTGCAAACGGCTTGATCTGGCAAATGGCCTCTGCAAACGGCCTGCCAAACGGCCTGGCAGCCATTTGCAGGAAAATTTCTTGCTTATTTAAAGGGTCTTTGTCATTCATTCCAACACACACTTCAATTCACTTCTTTCTCTCTCTTGTACAATATTAGTCATACTTTCAAGGTCTTCGACTCCGTGCGGTAAACCTAGTACCCGGATAAGAACGCCGAAGATTGTATTAGGAGCGGTCTGGAGTTTGAAGTTGTCACTTTTGTATTCGAAACTCGTTTAATCTACTGGTACTTCTATCCTTTATCTTTATATAATGTCTTCTATCATTATGTTATGTGATATCGTTGCCATGATTAGCGAGTATTTATCTTTAGTATATGCTATGATGTAACCAGTTATAATGCCGAAATAATGTTATAGGTTGCGTATGTTGTTAAAATGCTTTTCGATTATGCTTTAAAGTCAATCACTTTTCTAACTAATAGAACGTAGTTATTGGCCCTGTTATTAGGAATTCGCGAACAACGATTCAGAGTACACTATCTGTGTCACCCTTTGATAAGAGAAGTCAATCAGATACAACGTAAGATCGACTGAGGCACACCGGTTGTAGTAAGTCTATCATGCTTTGGAATCTGACTGCGGACTCTTTCGTAGTGAAACATCTGACTAGACCCTTAGTACATTGTCGGTACTAGACCATGATAGTGTAGTCACCAACCATATAAACTTCGTACGTGCGTGCTGAAGCATAACGGTTGTTGTAAGCTGTACCTCTGCTAAAAGGCCATGGAACCCGGTCAGTGCTGATTAGTACACTGCACCATAACGCGGTGTCAAGCATTGCACCTCGCTTGTGGGATTCTTAGTTAATTAAGGACATGTTTGTTTAAACACATAAAGGATTGGACCGTTAGGATAACCGAACGTGTTCATGGAAGTCAACCTGACTTGGCCATGGTGTTCTTTATGATTGAACTCTTTTTAAGGGCTTAACTATCTTTTAAAACCAATCATTAATGAAAGCATTCAAACACGTCACGTC
The DNA here is from genome assembly GCF_046630445.1 of Rutidosis leptorrhynchoides. Taxonomy (NCBI): domain Eukaryota; kingdom Viridiplantae; phylum Streptophyta; class Magnoliopsida; order Asterales; family Asteraceae; genus Rutidosis; species Rutidosis leptorrhynchoides. Next base: position 105,456,044 of record NC_092334.1, on the reverse strand, counting down.
TCTCGGATATGGTAAACCTGTACTCTATTGTGCTTAAGAAAGTTTAGACCTTTGTGAAATGTTAATACATCACCCAGCTGAGTCGCTCAATTGGATGAGCCGTTTGAACGTGTATGCCTGTAGTCAGACTGCACGGGCGTCAGGGGTAAGGGACGTTGCTGTCTATTCAGAATCTTCAAGCCTATCGCATTACCCAGTGACATGTCTTACGACAGGGGCATTTAGGACCAGTGTAATGAATACAAGGCCTCTGCCTATTCATGAGCCAGCATTCCATAATCTCGGCAGAATAACTGATGCAATCATAGTATGCACTTATTTTAACCTTATCTGAATTACAAATTTTATTGCATTTACTTTATCTATCTTATAAACTAGAAAAACCCAAAATTAGGTGTCCACTACTCCTTCATAACTATCTTAAGCTTTAAATAAAGGTTCGATTCTACTGATATCTTAAAAATACGACTCTAGGTCATACTTCCCTTACTCATAATAAGGAGTAGTACGATTTAGGCCCCGCTAAATATAAATTTAAAATAGTACCCCCCCTCTTGGTAGCTGCTTCTGACGTGTTGCGACCTAACGACACCGCACAAATAAAACCGTCCGTTTCGGCCATATCAACCATGAAATCAGTAGCAACTGATTACACAACACAATTAAACACAAAATTGAGATCTAAGAGATTAGGGTTCTAGAGAGTGAAAGGTTAGGTATATGTATGTGAAAGAGATTTCAGGAAACTTCAAGAAATGGGCTGATGCCCAGCTTATATACACAACACAATTAAACACAAAATTGAGATATAAGAGATTAGGGTTCTAGAGAGTGAAAGGTTAGGTATATGTATATGAAAGAGATTTCAGGAAACTTCAAGAAATGGGCTGATGCCCAGCTTATATATTTTTGTTAAACACAATACCCCATCACACACGGGTATTTATCAGTTATCTTATATCTTAAATCTTATTTATCAGTAGCAACTGATTACACAACACAATTAAACACAAAATTGAGATCTAAGAGATTAGGGTTCTAGAGAGTGAAAGGTTAGGTATATGTATGTGAAAGAGATTTCAGGAAACTTCAAGAAATGGGCTGATGCCCAGCTTATATATTTTTGTTAAACACAATACCCCATCACACACGGGTATTTATCAGTTATCTTAAATCTTACGTACCTCGTTAGGTGGACCTAACGGAGTCCAAATTAAACAAACGAACATGTTCTGTGACCCTTGTCACAAACTGGTCTCAACTAAACAACCAAATAATCATAAAAATATAATTATTATAATAACCCACAAACACACCCAAGGTCAAAAGAGTATTTTTAGCTAGGCCCGGTAACAGGATGTTACACAGTTAAGGAAGGTTCTGGAGAAGCCCACGTAATGACCGCGATGCATGTGTTGTAATCGCGATGGGTGTCTGCCAGGAAGTTTTTAGAATCGTGTTTTCTTGTTCTCAAAGTTATTTTCTTGTATTGTTTTGCCTATTTAAGTATCTTATTGTAATCTATACATGTATCCACGAAAATTTTCAATAAAAGAACTCTCTTTGGTGGCCGAGGATTAAAGTAATCATTCATGATTACATATAACCTCGTTCAATACTCTTGTCTTTATCTTTTCTTTGCTAGTTTTCTTCATATACATAAACTATTTTCATTTATTATAAGTGGGTTTGATAATCTAGGGTTATCAAGTCTTGTTAGGGCTCACGTGCTTTACTCCTAACAAATGGTATCAAGAGCCTCAGTTCAGTTTCACGGGAACAATGGTGGATAAGAGTGATGTAAAGATTGATAAGTTTGGTGGGAATAATTTTAGCTTTTGGAAGATGTAAATTGAAGATGTGCTTTTATCAAAAGAAGCTTTACCAACCGTTGAAGGGTATTAAACCGTTAGAGATAACTCAAGGTGAGTGGGAGTTGTTGGATAGGAAATCCCTGGGAGTTGTTAAACTTTCTCTAACAAAGAACGTTGCTTACAACATCGTGGGTGAAACCACAACGGTGGGTGTACTTGCGGCTTTATCTAACATGTGTGAAAAGCCATTCGCTTTGAACAAAGTTTTCTTGATTCACCAATTGGTGAATGCTAGGATGTTGGAGGGTTCCTCGGCGGCGGATCATGCTAACGAATTTAATTCAATTTTAACTCGTTTGAAATTGGTGAATATTAAATTCGATGATGAGCTTGAGGCATTGTTTTTGCTATCTTCGTTGCCCAATAGTTAGGCCGGTACGGTTACGACGGTTAGTGGTTCATCCGAAACTACTAAGTTAACTTTTGAAGGAATCCAGAATTTGATTCTTAGCGAAGGTATTCGTAGGAAAGATTCGAATGGAAGTTCGGGTTCGGTTCTAAGTGTTAGTCGAGGAAGATCTAGGTCAAGAAGTCCATCAAGGAGCAAGAACGTGGTGTTTTGGAATTGTCAACAAGTTGGTCACTATAAGTCAAAGTGCCCGAGTCATAAATCGGGTGGGAATGTTGAAGCGTCCCGTTCATATGCATTATAATAATAATAATAATAATAATAATAATAATAATAATAATAATAATAATAATAATAATAATAATAATAATAATAATAATAATAATAATAATAATAATAAAGGTAATAGTAATACTACCTCATAGAAGTAGTCCTAAAAAAAAATGCCCAAGTCCGGGTTTGAACCCGCGACGTCCCGCTAACTCGATAACATCCTTAACCATTGAATCGTTGCTTACCTTCTAGTAATAACTCGATCATTCATACTATCATCATCATTATCATTAACGTTTTCGTTTCCTAACCATCATCATTATTTTATGTTATCATCAACATGAAATTATAACAACATGCATATAATCATCGAACATCATCTCATCTTGTTACCATATCAGAACCATCATCCTCCTAATCATTACTAACCCGAAATCATTATCATAATCATTTTTCATGAACATCATCGATCATCAACATGTCGTCGTTTTATCATTATCATAACATCATGCATCACTTATCATAATAATTAAATGAGGTGTGTACTTGTGTTATTTGTCGAGTAGGAATTAGAGGATTTAGAATGATGGTTCATGGATTCGTGGCCCAAGTCTCTCCACAAACCCAAATGTCGAAAACCCATTAAACCGATGTCCTAAAATAATGAAGCCGGCCCATTAAGATTAAAAGGGCAGAAACCGTTGGTGATATCAACATGAACTAGGAAAGTTGGAGGAGATGAAGGTTGATGTCTACGGTAACAATAGGTGGCTCACAACTCGTCCCTACTCTCCTTTTCTTTCCTTTATCCTCGACAGCAAACACATGGGCGATATTTGTTTAATTTAATTTGAAGAATCTTATGTACCACCTTTAATTCCCACTCACATTGCAAGTTATCAAAAAAAGACATAAATAAAACTAAACATGACCCATATGGTCGGCCAACAAGTAAAAGTAGGAGCCTTTTCCACTTCCAAATTATAATATCAACTAATCATATCAATCATCATCCTTATTTATGTTTTAATTGCAGCATAAATATGTGGGAGAGAAAAAAATTACGATATAAGGTTGCAAACTGTCATGTAATAGAGGTAGTTTAGCAGTTGATTTGGTAGAAGTTTAGTGATGGTTTTTCGATGGTTGAAATAGAGATATGAACAACAAGTACGTGTAATCGTATGTGGTTTGTCGTGGTTTGTTTGTTTGATCGTAAACAGAAGTAGAAAAGAACCTAACAGTAACAGTAGGTGGTTCAAACTGATTATTGATTAGTGGTTCGGCTCAAACAGGAATAACAAGTGTAGTAGTTTATTTTTATAAAAGTGTCGATTAGGTTTGATGGGTTACGAATGGGGTAGCAATCGGGTAAATAACAGAATGAGAAGATTGCAGATGGTAAACTAATGATGAATGGAATGGCGGTTCTGTTCGAATGGCATTTGGGGGTTCCTAGTTGTCTTCAGTAATCGAAGGTGGTAGTTTAAGGGAGTGCTTGTTGATGTAGTTGTGGGTTCGAGAACAAGGAACCACTTCTTTTATTTTTCTATCTATCTTCTATTTTTTTTTTTTTTTTTCTCAATTGTTGTAATGCTATATATGATGTGATGAATAATTGAAGTAAGAACGTGATGCGATTCATTGAGATGGACTGGTAACAATAATCGGACATGAAGGACTAACTCAATCAGGAGGGGAATAAAATATAGTAAAGCAGATAGAGAAAAATTTGATTCGTACAATTTATTGATATTAACATCTAACAATATCAGATTGAAAGAAGGATTTACTACAGTTTGATGGTGATGCAAAACAGAATTTGGATCATATGATTGAATACGTATTTTACCCGTATACAGTATTTATATATGTATGTATTCTGTAATTATATATAATCTGTATATACTCATATTTTGTATCTGTATATTTGTTTATCTAAATATTTATATATCTAATTATATATGTATTTTACATTTTAAGGAAACATAATATTATTAATAATACTAATATTAATATTAATTTTAATAACAAAACTAGTAATATTAATAATAAAGATAATATTAATAATAATATTAGTATGAATAATGATAATTACAAAATTAATTAGTAAAATTTTTTTAATCAAGTTAATAATAATACTTTTAATAATCCTAATATTAATTAAATTTATAATTTTACTAATAATAGTGTTGTTAACTTTATAATTACTTTTACAATTTATTTATTGTATCATATTTACTAATTATATAATATATTATTCAATAACTTATTAAATATTTAATATTTATAATTTACAGTATATCTAATATTATTTATGTTTAGTATTCATATGTATATATATGTTATTTATTTTAATAGCAATTTAATTATCTTGTATTTTTACCTTACATTTAACCCTAATTGGTTAAAGTATTTATTATATATTCATATATTTATAACAATTTTTCGTGAATCGTCGGAAGTAGTCAAAGTAAAAAAAATTCATGTAAACTGTTCCAAAAATTTTGAGTCTCAACATTACAGACTTTACTTATCGTGTCGAAATCATAATAAGATTAAGTTTAAATTTGGTCGGAAATTTCCGGGTCGTCACAGTACCTACCCGTTAAATAAATTTCGTCCAGAAATTTGATCGAGGTTGTCATGGCTAACAATAGAAATATTTTCATGACGAATATAAATTGATAAATAGAGTTTCATCAACATTGAGTAATATTAATAAAATAATTCGATTACTCGAAGCGTACGAGTGAAGCTATCACAAAAGAGTGAATTGAAGAAATAAAGTTTCGTCTTAACTTTCGACATTGTCTTGGTTGAATTTAGAAAATAAGGTGCGTCTTAGCTTTTGATGTTGTCTCGGTTGAATTCCGGAATTCAAGAGATATAAAGAAAATCTTCGAAATCTAAAAGATTTGAATTCTTCGGCGAATAAGGAAATTAAGATCTCTATAATTAAATACGGTGATCTGTCTCGATTACTCTGTCTGATATTTTCATTATAAATTAAACTCTTCCGTTCCATTATTCTCAGCATTCATATACTTTCTTTCTTAATTCATACATCTAAAAGATTGTGAAAATGCTTAATTCCCTTCTAATCCTTGATATTTTTCTAATTATCATTTCTTTCATCCTTCTTTTCAATCTTCCACCAGAAGAATCTGTTTACTTCTTCTAATACCTTGGGGTGATACTATTCTTAATTCTACCGTATCTTTATATTGCTATTCGTATTAATATCCACGGTTTGTAATTTCTGAGTTATTGTTGGGTTTTATATCTTCCTTTATATTTCGATGTCTCTGCTTCTGTCCTTCTCTAATCATTGACATCCACAGTTAATACTCTCTCCACTTTACTGTGATTTGTACTCCCATTTTTATTTCAGATCTTCATTCTTTTGTTTTCTCTTCCCGACTTTAAATCAAGCGAATAATGGTCCAGAATTTATAAGTATGGATTTTCGAATAATCCTAATGTTCTAAGTAGAAAGGGACATAATAGCACGATCTTGATTGGTTAAATTACCAGAAGTTAAGGGAAAAGATAGAACTATCAAGAAATATGTTCTTGATATGTTTATAAGTTAGATAGAATGTAAGAGTCGTGTAACATGGCACATGATGACGTTATGATCTGTGAATCATCACGTCCCATTAAAAACTCAGCAAGACTTACTGTAATATAATCACGTTGATCAAGTGTCATTATATTATACTAACTCATGCATCAATTTCCAACACTACTTCAAAATCATTCATAATTCAAATTCGCATTTTTCAGAATTTTAGAAACTAAAACAGTTTCTTTTATGATATAACACAGATAGAGCGGAGAGATAATTAATATCGGACAAGAATATTTATGAAGATATCTTCAAAAATATTGAGGATATTTATAATGAAAGATACGATGATATCTTAGAATTTCTAATATCGATGAATGATGATGAAGATTTATTCATAAAGATTTAGAGTCAGAAGCAATGTATTTGATAATGACTTCAGCAGATACTGAATTATTTGGATTCTTTGAAGGTAGGTTTAGTCTTTGTGATTTATCCACAGCATCCTTCATGGTTTGCTCAATCCATTTTCCAGTTCCAACTTTTCTGAGCTTTACCAACATACTGTTCTTTATCATCAATTTTTTTTTTTTACGATTGTCTGCAGTTTCTGTTGCTTCATTCAGCTTTTTCAAACTTTGAAGCATTGGTTCGTAGACTAGTACTTTTCAGAATTTCAGAATTGAAAATCATAATTCTCGGAGATGAATGTTATATGTATACATATAATTGTTGACGTAGAAATGTTGCGAGATTCAAAGTACTGATTGCTAAATCTCGGTAATTGGTATGGTAATTCTCGTTATAAAACGTGGATGAGTTCATGATAAAACTTCAATTGATAAATATAGTGATTTGTCGGAGATTTTTAAGCCAAAGAGTAATGAGGTTGCTGGTACGTCTGCTGGTAATATGGTGGAATATAAAAGGATTCCCTGATAACAATAAAAGAGCACACATATATATCAAGGTTATAATAAGGCTAATCCGAATGAAAATTCGAAGTTGACCTGCTGGGGCTGTGACAGAATTGGCTAATTTGAAAAAAAGAACTGTAAAGTTATTTTCGGTAATAACAACGACAAAGGAGCTAGCACAGATAAGTATTAAGCGTTTACTCGGGTTCCAAGAGTTTTTTAGATTACAATATGCATCAATCTTTTCTTCCGTAAATGAAGTGCGGTTGGTTCATCCTCTCGATTGAGGTGTCTTCAAGAATCATGAAAGGTTTGAATGCAGGTTGTAATCATCAAGATACAAATGAGGTTTAAGATGAAATCAAGTGGCAAACTTGAAAAATTGTTTAGTTTCATATGTTATAATCAGTATTTTAATTCATTTTAATTGTCCAATGTTATTAGTCCTCAGTCGATAGTCCACAGTTAACAGTCCAATAATTCATATATAGTTTAATATATAATATTCGAATTAATTAATATGGATCGTGACCCGTGTACATGTCTCAGACTCGATCACAACTCAAATTATATATATTATTTGAGAATCAACCTCAACCCTGTATAGCTAACTCTATCATTAATGCATATAGAGTGTCTATGGTTATTCCAAAAAATATATATAAATGCGTCGATATGATATGTCAAAACCTTGTATACGTGTCCCGATATTTAAAATGCGTAAATAACAGTATTTAAATGACGATAAATAAAGTGCGTAAAATAAATAACAGAATGTAAATGACAATAAATAAAATTGCGATAAAATAAATTGCAATAATTAAATGTACAATAAGGAATTAACAGTTAGCTAGGAACAGTTAGCTAGGATTTTGTTAGCGTGGATTCTTAATAAAATTTCTCATAGTTAATTTGTTTGTTTCTAACAAATTTTATTTTGTCCAATGTTTTCTTCATTATGCCACTTGTCGGATTCTGATAGGTCAAAATCCAAATATGAAATTGAATGAAAATGGTTATTTTGTGGTGAACGGATACGTATATCGATGTATGTAAGTAAGATTGTAAATGACTGTTGAATCAGATTCGAAGAATGTACAGTGTAACTTACTAATGTGAAAACTAAATATTCCTCGGGTATTACCTACCCGTTAAAATATTTTCACCATTAACAGTTTGTACGAAAGAATTTTTAATTACAATCTTTATGAAAATATATATACATATATATTTTCTTCAGATATAATCATGGATTTAATGAGTTAATGTGATATTAACCTCATTTGATTTACGGCTAGAACTAGAGTACATAATCTCTAAAACATTAGAGGTTACATACCCATCATGTCGAACGAAGATAAATGATGTAGAACGTCATGTAGAATGATGATTATGCTCGAGGTACAGATTGTGATGTTGAAGCGTGTGTTGTTAATGGTACTGGTATTGATGTTGGTGGTACTGTTGGTGCCGTTGATGTTGTTGCTGAAGCTGGTAAGTTTTGCACCATATTCTCTAAAGTGATTACTCGAGTGCGAAGCTTGTTGACTTCTTCCATTATTCCGGAATGATTGTCGGTCGGAACGAGCGGCTGAATAAGGTTTAGAATTATAAATAGAATATAATCGTGACGAGTTACCCTGGAAATGTGGCTGAAAATGGTGTTTCGGATAGGTTCGCTAGTAAGTGCTTCAGGTTCTTCACCAAGAGGTGAATTTGGTTGATGGAAAGGATCGCCTTCTTCGCGTCTCCATGGATTAAGTCGACTATGAACCCATCCTCAATTCATCTAGAATAGATGATGGCTAAATGGTTGATCCATTCCGGTTATACTGCTTTCGGAGCTCGAGTGAAAATTCATGTCGGAATAGCTGTCGGAATAACTATCGAAATAGCTATCAGAATCTGAGGGATTCGAACTGGTTGCAGGATTCATCTCGTGTGATCAGATGAAGGATTTTCGATAAGAAATAGATTATAGGATGTAGATTAGTACCCTGCAATACATAATTTACATATGCATATATAATACTAAAATCCCATAAGTTACGGAGGAATCTACAGAATATGTTAGGCAAAGTTAACAATAATAGATACGCTAAGATATGAATTTATCTATACACTATCTATGCAATAGAAGCAGTAAGACATGTCTAGACTTTAAGGATGATAAGAAGATGATTTTCGACTAGAAATGATAAGCAAAACTTTTGACATTTTTCGACTAGAAATGATAAGCAAAACTTTTGACATGCAGACATGGTCAAAGTCCAGACTCATTAATGCATCCTAACAACTACTAGTTAGACACACTAATGCAAGACCTGGTTCGCTAAGACCACCGCTCTGATACCAACTAAAGCGTCCCGTTCATATACATTATAAACGATTCACAATAGTTGATTACATCGCGAGGTACTTGACCTCTATATAATACATTTTACAAACATTACATTCGTTTTTAAAAGACAAACTTTCTTTACATCAAAAGTTGACGACATGCATACCATTTCATAATATATCCAACTATAATTGACTTATTAATAATCTTGATGAATTCAACGACTCGAATGCAACATCTTTTGAAATATGTCATGAATGACTCCAAGTAATATCTCTAATATGAGCAAATGCACAACGGAAGATTTCTTTAATACCTGAGAATAAACATGCTTTAAAGTGTCAACCAAAAGGTTGGTGAGTTCATTAGTTTATCATAAACGATCATTTTCATTATTTTAATAGACCACAAGAATATCATTTCCATTTCTCATAAATATACGTCTCATGCCTAGAGACAAAAAATAATCATTCATATGGTGAACACCTGGTAACCGACATTAACAAGATGCATATAAGAATATCCCCTATCATTCCGGGAAATCCTTCGGACATGATAAAACAACATCGAAGTACTAAAGCATCCGCTCTAATGGATGGGGTTCGTTAGGCCCAATAGATCTATCTTTAGGATTCGCGTCAATTAGTAGATCGGTTTACTAATTCTTAGGTTACCAAGCAAAAAGGGGCATATTCGGCTTCGATCATTCAACCATATAATGTAGTTTCGATTACTTCTGTCTATTTCATAAAACATTTATAAAAATTGCGCATGTATTCTCAGCCCAAAAATATAAACGGTAAAAAGCCAAATGAAACTCACCATACTGTATTTTGTAGTAAAAATACATATGACGACATTGAACAAAAGTAGATTTGGCCTCGGATTCATGAACCTATATCATTCGTATATATATTAAAATATATATAATGGTAATCAAATAAATTTATGTATTATTAGTGAATTAATTGTTATTTTAATTGTGTGTTTCATTAATAACCTAATTAATTACATTTATTAATGTTTATTATAAAAATATTATTATAGTTATGTTATATGTATTATATATGGTTTTCTATAACTAATAGTTATTTGATAAAATAATATTCATAATAATAAATAAAAGGTGGTTTCATCCTATAGTAAATAATAGTAATAGTTATAATAATAAAAATGATAATTTTTATCAAAATGGTACTTTTAACAATAATGAATACTAATGATAATAACTATAAAAATAATGATTTTAGTAATAATAATAATAATAATACTAATATTTATATTAATAACTATAATGATAATAATACTACTACTAATAATAATTATAACAATAATGGTTTTAATCCTAATTATACTAATAATAACTTAAATAATAATGCTAATAATAATACTTATAATAATAATAATAATAATAATAATAATAATAATAATAATAATAATAATAATAATAATAATAATAATAATAATAATAATAATAATAATAAAGGTAATAGTAATACTACCTCATAGAAGTAGTCCTTAAAAAAAATGCCCAAGTCCGGGTTTGAACCCGCGACGTCCCGCTAACTCGATAACATCCTTAACCATTGAATCGTTGCTTACCTTCTAGTAATAACTCGATCATTCATACTATCATCATCATTATCATTAACATTTTCGTTTCCTAACCATCATCATTATTTTATGTTATCATCAACATGAAATTATAACAACATGCATATAATCATCGAACATCATCTCATCTTGTTACCATATCAGAACCATCATCCTCCTAATCATTACTAACCCGAAATCATTATCATAATCATTTTTCATGAACATCATCGATCATCAACATGTCGTCGTTTTATCATTATCATAACATCATGCATCACTTATCATAATAATTAAATGAGGTGTGTACTTGTATTATTTATCGAGTAGGAATTAGAGGATTTAGAATGATGGTTCATGGATTCGTGGCCCAAGTCTCTCCACAAACCCAAATGTCGAAAACCCATTAAACCGATGTCCTTAAATAATGAAGCCGGCCCATTAAGATTAAAAGGGCAGAAACCGTTGGTGATATCAACATGAACTAGGAAAGTTGGAGGAGATGAAGGTTGATGTCTACGGTAACAATAGGTGGCTCACAACTCGTCCCTACTCTCCTTTTCTTTCCTTTATGCTCGACAGCAAACACATGGGCGATATTTGTTTAATTTAATTTGAAGAATCTTATGTACCACCTTTAATTCCCACTTACATTACTAGTTATCGAAAAAAGACATAAATAAAACTAAACATGACCCATATGGTCGGCCAACAAGTAAAAGTAGGAGCCTTTTCCACTTCCAAATTATAATATTAAGTAATCATATCAATCATCATCCTTATTTATGTTTTAATTGCTGCATAAATATGTGGGAGAGAAAAAAATTACGATATAAGGTTGCAAACTGTCATGTAATAGAGGTAGTTTAGCAGTTGATTTGGTAGAAGTTTAGTGATGGTTTTTCGATGGTTGAAATAGAGATATGAACAACAAGTACGTGTAATCGTATGTGGTTTGTCGTGGTTTGTTTCTTTGATCATAAACATAAGTAGAAAAGAACCTAGCAGTAACAGCAGGTGGTTCAAACTGATTATTGATTAGTGGTTCGGCTCAAACAGGAATAACAAGTGTAGTAGTTTATTTTGATAAAAGTGTCAATTAGGTTTGATGGGTTACGAATGGTGGTAGCAATCGGGTAAAAAACAGAATGAGAAGATTGCAGATGGTAAACTAATGATGAATGGAATGGCGGTTTGATATCCATGTATGTATCTCACATATGTATATATGTATATATATATATATATATATACATATATATATATATATATATATATATATATATATATATATATATATATATATATATATATATATATATATATATATATATATATATATGATGATATAAGATAAAGAAAGGAGATATATTTGGGTTCTGTTCGAATGGCATTTGAGGGTTCCTGGTTGTCTTCAGTAATCGAAGGTGGTAGCTTAAGGGAGTGCTTATTGATGTAGTTGTGGGTTCGAGAACAAGGAACCACTTCTATTATTTTCTATCTATCTTCTGATTTTTTTTTAATTTTTCTCAATTGCAGTAATGCTATATATGGTGTGATGAATAATTGAAGTAAGAACGTGATGTGATTCATTGAGATGGACTGGTAACAATAATCGGACAGGAAGGACTAACTCAATCAGGAGGGGAAAAATATAATAAAGCAGATAGAGAAAAATTTAATTCGTACAATTTATTGATATTAACATCTAACAATATCAGATTGAAAGAAGGATTTACTGAAGTTTGATGGTGATGCAAAACAAAATTTGGATCATATGATTGAATACGTATTTTACCCGTATACAGTATTTATATATGTATGTATTCTGTAATTATATATAATCTGTATATACTCATATTTTGTATATGTATATTTGTTTATCTAAATATTTATATATCTAATTATATATGTATTTTACATTTTAAGGAAACATAATATTATTAGTAATACTAATATTAATATTAATATTAATTTTAATAACAAAACTAGTAATATTAATAATAAAGATAATATTAATAATAATATTAGTAAGAATAATGATAATAACAATCTTAATTAGTAAATTTTTTTTAATCAAGTTAATAATAATACTTTTAATAATCCTAATATTAATTAAATTTATAATTTTACTAATAACAGTGTTGTTAACTTTATAATTACTTTTACAATTTATTTATTGTATCATATTTACTAATTATATAATATATTATTTAATAACTTATTAAATCTTTAATATTTATAATTTATAGTATATCTAATATTATTTATGTTTAGTATTCATATGTATATATATGTTATTTATTTTAATAGTAATTTAATTATCTTGTATTTTTACCTTACATTTAACTCTAATTGGTTAAAGTTTTTATTATATATTCATATATTTATAACAATTTTTCGTGAATCGTCGGAAGTAGTCAAAGTAAAAAAAAATTCATGTAAACTGTTCCAAAAATTTTGAGTCTCAATATTACAGACTTTACTTATCGTGTCGAAATCATAATAAGATTAAGTTTAAATTTGGTCGGAAATTTCAGGGTCGTCACAAATGTATCCACTATAGTGATCGAAGATGTGTTGATGTGCCAAAAAGAGGTTCTTGACGAATCTTGGCTTTTAGATTCGAGTGCCTCATATCGTGTTACCCCATATAATGATACGCATATCCGCATGACCATGCGGATTACGCATCCAAAGTCCTGAGCTGCATACTAAATTGCCAATTAAAATATATGGCGTGGGTATAGTCGCACTCTATGCGCCTATACCATCTGATGTGAGTTTCGTATACTTGCATAAGGGTCCAGTACATTCTAGAAGAATGTACGGTAGAATTAATTTAGATTCATTTCCTTAAATAACGAAAGTTAGTTGGGATAAGATTGCATTTAATTAGGGATGAGATCCTATCAAAACCCTAATCCGTAAGCCTATAAATACATAGCTCACAAACCCTAAAATCATCGGTTACTCATATGTAACATAGCATACACAATATCGTACGAACAAGCTTCATACGATCTCTCACGTAAAGACTTTCAGGTATGTCTCAAACTATAAAACCTTCATGTCTTTGGGCCACTCAACCCCATATGCTGAGTTATTGGTGGACTCTCAAATCGGCCACCCTATTGGAATCGAAACGATACCAATGTGGGTTATCCACGACTAAGCGTCGGAGGTTAGAATATTGTTAGTCCTTAAACACTATCATGCACTCAAGCGTAGGTTACCCCATACATGAACGGGATGGTGAACTTCAAGGAATACTCCGGTAAGGTTCGAGTTGCGAATGGGAGTACACGTGATATTGCGGGTTTGGTGATTTCGTAGTTAGACATTTGAATTATGCTTGGATCTTGAGGAATGTGCGGTGCGCTCTAAAGCTCAAGAGTCGGTTGATCTCGGTTGGGCAATTGGATGACGATAATTGTCATGTCCTATTTAGAGATCAAAAGTGGGTAGTTTTTAAGGGAGATTATGTAGTTGCTCGCGGGTTTAAAAGGGGAACCATGTATATGGTTGAAGTTCCTAAAGAGGAATGGCTAGGTGATTTGGTGGATATCAAAAGTCCTAGCATGCTAATGCTTTTCGGAATTGTTGAGGGATCTTGTTTGAGTGGAGCTCAAAGGAAGTTGAAGCCTGTGGAGATTCTGGTCAAATTGGGTACACTTGAGCTTTCGGTACTTCGGGTAGATCTTCTCCAATGGCAACTTTATTGTGAGCGACCGAGGAAGATGAACAAGAGGCTTCTTTAAGAGTCATGGTTGATGATACATTCGTACAGTGGGAGTTGGCTCGAGATGGAAAATTAGGTTTGTCAAAAGGCGTGCGCACGTATGTGGTCGGTGTTCCAATGGTGAAAGCAAAGGCGGTTATGCTAAAGATCAAGGGTGTAATTGCATTCTCACACAGTTGCCTTGATGGTATTATCCACATGTTTGATCTACCGGCGGGTTTATTCTTTGTTGGAAAGTTGAATCGGGTGGATGATATTGTGTATGGGTAGATCGTTTAGGCAATGGGGTTAGGTGAGTCGGGTCGGACTCAATAGACCCGTTATCTCCAAAACTAAGTAGGTAGGTATCATAGCCAAAGAGTTGTTCTTGTTTCCCAATCTAGTAACATAAAGATCGTATTATAGATCAGCTGTATTTTTTTGGTGTCACAAGACTTCACTTGCTCGAAGTTTATCGAGTGAAGTGCGGCGTGATTCGGGTGCAAATTCGGCGGTATCAAAATGAGGTATAATTAGCGGGTCAAGTTGTTGTTGTGGGATAATGATGTTGATGTTGATGTCGATGATGTTAGGTTTCAATGGGTGTTATTAACGTCTCTTCAAGTGGGAGATTGCTAAGAGTGCGAAGCGAGTTAAACTAGGAATCAGAAAACGAAAATTGAAGGTTGTTAGAAATAGGTGCATCGTCGCCGCTGATATTGGCCAAAAAGTCACATTTTTACCCCCAATATTATGCCCTAGAACAATAAAGATTCAAACTTTGTCTGAAAAATTATCGCTTGTTGGTTGATTTTGTAGATTAAGTAATTACGAAGGCGATGCAAAAAAGAATCAAGTAAAACGGAGCTAAAACGAAGATTCTAGAGCGAAAACGGTGAAAGGCAAGAAATCAAGTTACGATCCAATGAAATCAGCTGACCAGGTAGACCAAACACTTGCCAAACGGCCTGCTTGGCTCACAAATGGCCAGCCAAACGGCCAGAGCAAACGGGCACCTTAAACGGCTTGACTTGCCAAACGGCCTGTGCAAACGGCTTGCTAAACGGCCCGACAGCCGTTTGCAGGAAAAAATCAAGTCAATTAAAAGGCTTTCTCCATCCATTTCAACACACACTCAATTTGTAATTCATTTCATATTTTCAAGCTTTTAGTTAGTTTTTAGTAGTAGTTAGCTTAGCTTTTATTTTTCGGAGGATATCCTGGCGAGTCTCTGCGATCTCGGGCAGATTTCTTCGGCCTTTTTTAGGTTTTTATCAGAAACGCTTGTGTTTTGTATTAAACATGTGTTCTTACTTTTTACATTTAATGATGCGTTCCGATATTACCATGATAGCTTAATTAATCTGTATGTTGCCATGATAGAAGTTTGGGTTTGCATAATTATGTTAATTTAGTATGATTACTGTTACAATACTGAACTAGGAAGTCTGATGGATTTGTGTGCTAGCATCTTAAGGATTGACCAACCTAGGTTGTGATCAGGACTTGTCCACCTACATGAAACTAGCTGCTTTATAGGATTAAGACCCCTGGTTATACTGTATCTGAAGATTCTATGAACTCGGTATGGCCGGAGTTCCCGAGAGGCATTTAATGCGCTTTTAGGACACGGAACTCCGGAATTGAGACATGAATGACCTAGTATGCCTATTGACTGTTCCGAAGAGACTTCTTAGGAGCTGTTAAGATCTAGTTAATGCCCAAGCCTATTGCATGTTCTTGTTTGATTGTTGCCTTAGGACTTAGTCATATCAACTATTTAGGTATTCATTAGGTTTCTATCTGCTTTACTATCAGTATCTTAACTGTAATGTTGTATAATGTTTGAATTGATATGATCTCATTAGTATGATGGAATGTTTGTTAGTTTTAACTTAAGGTTTTGCCAATTTAAACAGACGGATTCCTTCCGTTTGTGATCGGTGTTCAATCAACACGGCACGTTGTTATTCAGTTAACTAAAACTGATAACGAGGGTTAGGATTAGAGCTCAACTCACTAATAAACCTAGTACTTTACTGAGGATAACCTCCGAGGTATAGTTACCTTTCAATTATACTACCAAGTGACATACTTCTCACTGCTCAAAGAGAACTCCGAGAGTCCAGAGACAAGTAGGTCTGTGTGATTGGCTCATCCAACCAGATCTACATCATTCCAAGCATAGTCTTAGCATAAGCATAATTACCTTTCTCTAACCCAACACTGATATCTTGGTCAACATTTCCCTGATCTGCATACTCCAGATATCCTTCCACTTATTTGCTTTTCTGCACTTAGGACTTTTAGCTAAAACCAACTACTATCTTTTATCTAGGTAATTTAACTAAAAGAAAATTATCCACTTGATCTTCAATTCATTAATCCATAAGAAAAATACGACACTAGGTTAACTTACAACTTCTACACCTTAGAAAGTAAAAGTAAATTTAGGCCCCGCACAAAATAAATAAACAAAACCACTGTGTGCTAATTTGTTCCACCGAACCGGACGTCCTGTGGCCTAACGACACCGCACGAATAAAACCATCCGTTAGTAGCATATCAGAGTTTTTCTAGCGCCGCTGCCGAGGAATCGAATATTTTGATTGAGAAAGATTTTAAAGAGACAAAAGTATTGTTTGGTGGTGTCTAAGAAAGACAATTATACACGGACTTGGTTGTTGGATTTTCTGAACAGTCTCCAATTATATTGGAACCAAAAGGATCCTGCCTCTCCGTAGTCGGCCTGGCTACCTCGATACAAGAAATCTGTAAGAAATCCTATCAGTTAAGATATCCAATTTGGTTAGCGACCGAATTTCAAGAATAATTGTTTTTATTAAATTATCGATCCTTTTAGTAAAATTTTCTAAACCTTACTTTTAAGTCTTTTTAAACAGAAAATCTAAAAAAAATGGAACAACAAGATACCTTTGCTTCTATGCATAAGTCGTTCTTAGAGGAAAGAGGAGGACCAATCACCTTAGGAACCGAAGGAATGCCTGAAATTAGTTCACACATGATTAAACTAGTCAGTATGATCTGTAAATTTCAAGGATTACCGACTGACGATCCAAACTTTCACTTAAACAAATTTATCAGTCTGGTTGACTCTTTTAAGAAGGAAGACAACGAGAAAAATATTTTGAAACTTCATCTTTTTCAATATTCACTTTCAGCACAAGCTTTAGCATGGTTTGACGAACTTAACCCGAATTCAATACATTTGATAGTGCTCCAAATGAACATATATTTAGGTGCAATATCCTTCCAATATGTAAAGCTTTTAGTTGCAATTGTTCTATTTTTATGTAATAATCATTTAAATAAATAAGTGCGAAGACAAAAGAAGAAGACAACGATTTGAAGACGCAAATGACCAAAAAGCTCAAACGTACAAGATATAATTCAAGTGGTTCAATTTATTGATGAGAAACGTCCAAAAATGACAAGAGTACAAGTCGCGAAACGCAAAGTACAAGATATTAAATTGTACGAAAGGACGTTCGAAAATCCGGAACCGGGACAAAAACCGAGCATCAACGCGCAAGTCAACGGAGCTAAAATTACAAGTCAACTATGCACAAGAATATAATATAATATATATATATAATTATATAAAATTATATATATTATATATATATATATATATATATATATATATATATATATATATATATATATATTTAAATAAAGTGTCGACAAACTAGAAAACAAAGCATTGTGAGCTGGATCAGGTAGCCATGCGATCGCATGGCATATAGGCACAAAGCCCATGCGATTGCATGGGCATCAGAAGTTGGCCAAGTGCTATAAATAGCCACGAATTCGGACGAGCTCAACACACCTCAATTTTCTTTCTTCCTCTGTAAAGAATTATATATATTTATATTTATAATTTAAAGTTTAAATTAAGTTTAATAATAATTGGGTTAATGTAAGAAATGTTTTAAGATTTTGTAAGATGGAACTCTGTCCGTGTAACGCTACGCGATTAATCACCACTGTAAGCTATGTTCTTCCTTTTTAAATTAATGTCTCGTAACTAAGTTATTATTATGTTTATTTAAGCCGAAGTAATCGTGATGTTAGACTAAATATTAAGACGGGATTATTGGATTTTGTACCATAATTGGGGTTTGGACAAAAGACCGACACTTGTGGACATTGGACTGTTGACTATTAATAGATGGGGGTATTGTATAATCGAATGACAACTCATTAGAATCTGTCGAACCTATCTTCAAATTAGTTAATCTAATAATTATTAAATGATTATGCATCTCCTATTTAGTGACGTTTTTACGACATCTTTTACGATCATTTAATTAATCAATTGGGTTTGGGTAATTGATTATTCATTCTGGCCAAGTGGATAAGTTAATATATCATGGACTAATTAAAACAGGGGTGGATTACATACAAGGGTAATTGGTGTAATTGTTAACAAAGTATTAAAACCTTGAATTACACGCAGTCGATAACCTGGTGTAATTATTAACAAAGTATTAAGACCTTGTTACAGTTCAAGTCCCTAATTAGTTGGAATATTTGACTTCGGGAATAAGGTTAATTTGACGAGCATCTTATAATTATGACCAATGGACTATTATGGACAAAAACCAAATAGGTATCAAATAAACCAGGATAAAGGATAATTAACCCGGGTAACAATTAATTAAAATCAAAACGTCAAACATCATGATTATGGAAGTTTAAATAAGCATAATTCTTTTATTATATTTCTCATCGTACTTTTATTTACGTTTTATTTATTGTCATTTTATTTATCGCAATTTTATATATCGTCATTTAAATATTGTTATTTATTTTACGCATTTTAATTATCGTCATTTATCTTTACGCTTTATTAAAAATCGACAAACCGGTCATTAAACGGTAAAACCCCCTTTTATAATATTACTACTTATATATATATATATATATATATATATATATATATATATATATATATATATATATATATATATATATATATATATATATATATATATATATATATAGTTTATAAAAATATAGTACGTAATCACTAGCTCCCTGTGGAACGAACCGGACTTACTAAAAACTATACTACTCTACGATTAGGTACACTGCCTATAGTTTTGTAGCAAGGTTTAGGTATATTCCATCTGTAAAAAAAAAAAAAACTTGTGTAAATTGTACCGTATTTCATAATAAAAATAATAGTATTTCGTATACACCGCTGCACTCATCAAATTTTTGGCGCCGCTGCCAGGGAAGCGAAAGCGAAACGCTATATTCTAAAAAAAAAGATTTTTATTAAGTTTTAAACTATTTTTGTAAAAATATATGTTTATAAATATTAAAAAAAAAATATAAAAAAAAACACACACACACACACACACACACACACACACACACACATATATATATATATATATATATATATATATATATATATATATATATATATATATGTATATATATATTAATTTAAGTGTTCAAATAAAAAGAAAATATATTTTATATAAAGTATAAAAGTATTTTTATTAAGTTCTTAAAAAATATAATTCTAAATATTACTTATATTTTAATTTTGTAAAAATTATAAATTAAAAAAAAATGGAAAACTGAACCTGCAAAATCTGAGCCTGCATCCTATCTGAATCTGAACGCCATGCAATCGCATGACTGCAGTGCCTAAAACCCATGCGAACGCATGGGTGGTCTGATAGGCTGAACATCGTACAGCAATTAATACGATTAGGGTTTTTAATTTATAATTATTAATTAAAATTAGGGTTAATTAATTTATTATATTAATTAAGGTTTAATTTAATAATAGTTACTTTTAGTTTTAATTAATTTTGTATTTAAAAGTTTTAATTAGTTTTATTAATTCATAAATTAGTATATTTTTATATAAATAATATAAAAATAATATTTTTATAAAAATTGTATTTTTATAACTTAAATTTTATTTTTATATTTTGTATCTTTTTATTAGTTTAATCGTAATTTGTACATTTTTCGTTCGTAATTAGTTTTAAGTTAGTTTTTGCCGTAGTTATTTTATATTTCTAGATTTTTAGGCTTTGCCGTAAAATCCCTTAAGTGCTTTTTCTTTAGATTAAGATTTAGACGCTTTAGAATTTTACGACGTCGCTTATCGCTTTAGTTTTAATAAATTTTAGTGCCTTTTAAGTTATTGTCGTTTTCCGTATAGAATTCCTTTTAAGCTTTAATACCTTTAGACGCAAGTTTTAATTTTTAATTTTTAGACTTTTAAGTTTTGACGCTTTACTTTCTTATTTTTCGACTTCTTATTTTTCGACGCGTTTTTTCTTTCTCATTTATACGCTCTAGTTTTTAGGACATAGAATTTTCTTTATTTTCTTTAAATTTCTACGGAAAAATTATTTTAAGCGGTTAAATTGATAGACATCCAAAATTTTCTGCTTCGTAGTAATAGTTGGATTTGTTAGTGGCTGAGTTGTGGATTTTTTGACTTAAATGATCCTGGATCCCTGCTGCATCTTTTGGCTATTCGAAACGTAGACAAAAGCAGAAAAGTCTATTAATTTAATAACTTATATAATTTTTATTTTTATAACTTATAGGATATTCAGTGAATGCACCGAGCAAAACGTTCACCACCTTTCATACGTTCACCACCTGTAACTCGATCAAGACATCTAGCTAATATTGCCGCTGTTGATTTTTCTTTAGAATTATCATCTAGTCGAATAAGTACTCCAATTCAAATTTCCGATAATCCATTTTTTGAACCCGACCTCACAATTGAGAACCCGGAGGATATTCAAGGACAATTCCAAGATCTTGAACCACTAATCATTCCTCCTGAACTACAAACCGTTAAATCAGAATCCTCTAGTGATTCGTATTCAACAAATTCAATTATGGAAGTAACGGAACCTCTAAGTATGGAAGATCGAATGAGAGCTACACGCACTGGCCAAGGTCACGCCATTACTAAGCCAGACATTAATGCGCCAGATTATGAAATCAAAGGACAAATCCTACACATGGTAACTAATCAATGCCAATATAGTGGTACGCCAAAAGAAGATCCAAACGAACATCTTCGAACCATTAATAGGATATGTACTCTATTTAAAATCAGAGAAGTTGAGGATGAACAGATCTATCTCATGTTGTTTCCCTGGACTTTAAAGGGAGAAGCCAAAGATTGGTTAGAATCGTTACCTGAAGGAGCGCTTGATACATGGGATGTCTTAGTTGAAAAATTTCTTAAAAGATTCTTTCCGGCATCTAAAGCCGTGAAACTTCAAGGAGAAATTGTTACGTTCGCGCAAAAGCCAAATGAAACATTATATGAGGCGTGGACAAGATTCGGAAAGTTATTGAGAGGATGTCCTCAACACGGTTTAGACACTTATCAAATAGTAAAAATATTCTACCAAGGTGTCGACGTTGCTACACGAAAAGACATCGACACAGCAGCTGGTGGTCCCATTATGAAGAAAACCACAACCGAAGCTCATAAGATTATTGATAACACTACCTCCCACTCTCATGAGTAGCATCAAGAAAAATATATCTTTCGTTCATCTAAAGCGGCTAGAGCCGATTCTAGCCATGACTTTGATTCCGTTTTTGCAAAAATAGATGCTTTCGAGAGACGAATGGAAAAGATGACTAAAGATATTCACGCAATATGAATCAATTATGAACAATGCGGTGGACCACACTTAACGAAAGATTGTCACATCGAGCAAATGATGGAACAACGTGAGAATGTTTCCTACATGAACTACAGGCCGGGAAATAATTATCAGAATAATTATCAACCGCCAAGGCCAAACTTCAATCGAAATCAAAACATTCTTTACAATCCAAATGGACCCAACAATAACTCGTACAACCAACAAATTCCGAATAACCAACCAACTCAAAACAACACTTTCAATCAATAGAGACCTGGCTTGTATAAACCACCACAACAAACCGAAGAGAAAAAGCCAAATTTGGAAGAAATGATGGCAAAACTAATGGAATCTCAAACACAATTTATTACATCTCAAACCCAAACAAATGAGAGGTTTGATCAGTCATTAAGAACTCAACAAGCTTCCATTTTGAATCTAGAAAAACACGTAGGTACTCTTGCTAGTATGATGAGTGAGACAGAACAAGGAAAGCTACCGAGTAATACTGAAGTAAATCCTCATAATGAGAATGTTAATATGGTGTCAACAAATTCTGAAAAATCAGCACCAGAAGATGGGAAGGTTTTAGATGTGAGTAACAATGAAGAAGTTACAACACCACCACCACCCGAGTATGTAAAACCAGTGGTGGCACCATACAGAACACCCATCCCATTTCCAAGAAAAGGAGTTGAGTATGAGCAAGTGATAGGTAATAAAGTTTGTGATACCTCTGCAAAGAAGAAGAAGAATAAGAAAGTGCAAGAAACAAAAACCATAAAAATAAACCCGGTGAAGACAGTTCCACCAAAACCTTCACCCAGGGTGGGTGATCCAGGTGAATTTATTGTTCCTTGTCTACTTAGTGATTGTGTCATGTATGATGCACTAGCAGATTTAGGTGTGAGTGTGAGTGTTACGCCTCTTTCATTATATAAGAGATTAGGAGTAGGTGAGTTAAGTCCAACAGAGAGGAGTGTTCGACTCTTTGATCAAACTATTAAGCACGTAGTTGGAATTGCTGACAACCTACCCGTTCAAGTGGGTAATTTAACCTTTCTAGTCGAATTTATTGTCATTGACATAGAAGAGGACTCAAACATTCCTCTAATTTTAGGTCAACCATTCTTAGCATCCACTGGGGCGTTATTTGATGTAAGAGAGGGTAGAATGACACTTAGTGATGGTGACACATCGGTCACCTTTGTGAGTCGAAAGGCTAAATCTCCACCAACCAAAACCGTTGAACCAACAAAAACGATTGGTAAGAACCACGTTGTTTTACCAACTCCAACGGTAGTGCTTAACAATAATAAAACGCCTAAGTGTAGGGAAAATGAAGTAACACCTAATGATGACTTGATAACAAAGAACCCCGTTGTTGATACGAAATTAAATGACTCAGTTATTAATAATTCAATGAAGAAACTTATTAAACGGATTCGCGATGCTAGAACCAAGGGGAACTTTAAGTTATGTAACCGATTAGTATCCAATCTATCGCCTAAATAAAAGGCGAAACTAGTTGAATATGTGGATATTACACAAGAATCCGACCAATGGCTTAAAGCAAAAGTCACAGATATGCAAGTTGATTATGGTCCAAAAGAAATTGACAATAAAGTTAATCACAATTTCGACATCACAGCTACCTAAGTGTAGGGAGATTCAAATGTTCTAAAAAAAAAAATACTGCCTAGAGTTACTTGTTCTGTTCTCGTGTAGTTCCGAGAATGGAATCCGATTGGTCTTTTCCGCTAGCAGACACTAAAGAACTAGTTTTCTCCCCCATTTTGAATTTTTTGTTTTGTAGGTTTTGTATGAAATTAATAAGTTTTTTTTTAATTTATGATTTGTGTGAATTTAAAAAAAAATTTACTTTATTTCATTAAGTTTAAAAAAAATGATTTCTAAAATTCGTCGTAAGTTAAAGACTAGATCATAGAATTGAAATTCCTTTACCCAAAGATGGGGCGAAAAATTTTGTTATCATTATTTTTAATATTACTGATCTAAAGTATGCCAAAAAAATTAAAAAAACCCGAAAATCTTTGTTTTTAAAACAATCGCTTTAAAACGACAATTTTTAATTTTTGTCGAGGGACGGACTAGGTAAACATACCAAAACTACCTAAAGTAAAAGGAAACAAAATTTTAAAAAATTATTCATTTAAATTGTTTTAATAAATAAAGGTTTATATATATATATATATATATATATATATATATATATATATATATATATATATATATATATATATATATATATATATATATATATATATATATATATATATATATATATATATATATATATATATATGTTTGTAGTTTATCTTATGTACAAAATAGTGTAAAACAGCGCACTTTCAAAGACTGGCATTAAAGTTCAACAAAAGCTACTAATTTTGACGACAATGGGCAAAATATCAAATGTGATATAAAATAATATGTTTACAAACTCGGTATTTTTAATCACTTTTCTACACTAATCACCCTCATGAATTTATAATTATAGTCTGACTTCATGCAAATGAGGGCATTGCAAGATCTCAAGTGTGGGGAAGGGTTATAAATTCTCTCGGGTTTACACTTAGTTTAATTGCCAAATGGTGTGAAAATTTAAAAAAAATTTTAACTAAATGAACTCAAAATCATGTTTATACATATTTATGAACGATAAAACTAGGTGTTAATGCCGAAATTATTGTTACCTTGGAGAGGACAAAAATTGAGAAACAACCCAAAACGTTAGAATTCATTTGAAATGGAATAGAAGAGAATAAAAAGGCAAAGAAAAGAATAAATAAAAGCTAAGTGTGGGAAGAATTTACCAAGTTCTTTAAAACATATATCACATATTTTGTACAAGATTATTGCAGGTACTTTTGCTTTGGACTAAACTAATCTGTTTTACCCGATTTACTGTAATATATTTCAAAGAAAGATGGATCTACACGATGAATCAATTCCATCATTAAAAGGAAGTAAAGTCTTTCGAAAAAGACACGCGCTTCTTGATTTAGGTCAGGAAGTTGTCGTCCAGACCAGCTGTAGGATGACGAAAAAGCTAGAAAAGTCATCTCTAAAATCAGCAGGAAATCCACGGACCTCAGCATCAAACAGGGTCGCCAAGTGGTCAGACTTAACCTATCCATGAGAGGATCTGTCTCGTAAAATGGGGAGGGCACCGTGCAAATTAGCTTGATAAGACTAATGAATCAGACTTCCAGAAAGGATAATCTTCTTAAAGATCAAAAAACAGCATTTAAGCCTGATATTACTCAATCCTTGATATTGACCTTAAAGATTGAGAATTCAAACTCATGGAATTCGATGATATCTAAACTCGAGCTTGAACGAGAAAATATTTTGATCAAAATTACAAACCGATTTTTTTTATGAAAACCTATTTTCAATGCGTTCATTACCATTGAACGTAAAATCCTAAGAATTCACCAGAATACATTAGGTCACCTGAACCAAATCGGGTGTCAACCGTAAGAACGGTGGTTGCATAGCATGGTCGAAGATAGGACCTTGTGCCAGACCGAAAAATTATAGGGTGATCTTTACTATTTCTCCTACAAAGGATAGTAATTGCATCCGACACGTTGTGGACCATGAACAAATGCATGTCATTAGACATTGCCTTAACAGTTGCTTGTTCATCACTTTCCTTTACAATCGGACGGTCATTTACCGAAAGGTAATATACGGAGCAAGTATATTGGACGTGTTGTTTTCCTAATACAAGGTTATCAAGTGGGTGACACAAACCGCAAGTTTTGAGCTAAAATTTTAAAATCAGAAACCCACACAACCCACAAAAATAATTTGCAAACACCGGTGAAGGGTTATTCCGGAAAACTTATCTAGGGTAAAACCTAGATTGAATTTTCAAAAGATCAAATGTTTTCATAAAGATCCAATTTCCTAAGGGATCTAAATTTTTATAGTCATGTGGGACTGTAAACCACATCGTTACTATCATTGTTTATACCGCCGTATCAAAATCACTGTTATAAAAAAGTGATTCGAGTGAGTGTAATTCTATTTCAAGTTATGTATTGCTTGAGGACAAGCAACGGTCAAGTGTGAGGATATTTGATAGTGCTCCAAATGAACATATATTTAGGCACAATATCCTTCCAATATGTAAAGCTTTTAGTTGCTATTGTTCTATTTTTATGTAATAATCATTTAAATAAATAAGTGCGAATACAAAAGAAGAAGACAACGATTTGAAGACGCAAATGACCAAAAAGCTCAAGCGTACAAAATATAATTCAAGTGGTTCAATTTATTGATGAGAAACGTCCAAAAATGACAAGAGTACAAGTCGCGAAACACAAAATACAAGATATTAAATTGTACGAAAGGACGTTGGAAAATCCGGAACAGGGACATAAACTGAGCATCAACGCGCAAGTCAACGGAGCTAAAATTACAAGTCAACTATGCACAAGAATATAATATAATATATATATATATAATTATAAAAAATTATATATATTATATATATATTTAAATAAAGTGTCGGAAAACTAGAAAACAAAGCATTGTGAGCTGGATTAGGTAGCCATGCGATCGCATGGCATATAGGCACAAAGCACATGCGATCGCATAGGCATCAGAAGTTGGCCAAGTGCTATAAATAGCCATGAATTCGGACGAGCTCAACACACCTCAATTTTCTTTCTTCCTCTGTAAAGAATTATATATATTATATTTATAATTTAAAGTTTAAATTAAGTTTAATAATAATTGGCTTAATGTAAGAAATGTTTTAAGGTTTTGTAAGACGGAACTCTGTCCGTGTAACGCTACGCGATTAATCACCACTGTAAGCTATGTTCTTCCTTTTTAAATTAATGTCTCGTAACTAAGTTATTATTATGCTTATTTATGCCGAAGTAATCGTGATGTTAGACTAAATATTAAGACGGGATTATTCGATTTTGTACCATAATTGGGGTTTGGACAAAAGATCGACCCTTGTGGACATTAGACTATTGACTATTAATAGATGGGGGGTATTGTCTAATCGAATGACCACTCATTAAAATCTGTCGAACATATCTTCAAATTAGTTAATCTAATAATTATTAAATGATTATGCATGTCCTATTTAGTGACGTTTATACGACATCTTTTACGATCATTTTATTAATCAATTGGGTTTAGGTAATTGATTATTCATTCTGGCCAAGTGGATAAATTAATATATCATGGACTAATTAAAACAGGGGTGGATTACATACAAGGGTAATTGGTGTAATTGTTAACAAAATATTAAAACCTTAAATTACACGCAGTCGATAACCTGGTGTAATTATTAACAAAGTATTAAGACCTTGTTATAGTTCAAGTCCCTAATTAGTTGGAATATTTGACTTCGGGAATAAGGTTAATTTGACGAGCATCTTATAATTATGACCAATGGACTATTACGGACAAAAACCAGATAGGTATCAAATAAACCAGGACAAAGGACAATTAACCCGGGTAACAATTAATTAAAATCAAAACGTCAAACATCATGATTACGGAAGTTTAAATAAGCATAATTCTTTTATTATATTTCTCATCGTACTTTTATTTACATTTTATTTATTGTCATTTTATTTATCGCAATTTTATATATCGTCATTTAAATATTGTTATTTATTTTACGTATTTTAATTATCGTCATTTATCTTTACGCTTTATTAAAAATCGACAAACCGGTCATTAAACGGTAAAACCCCCTTTTATAATATTACTACTTATATATATATATATATATATATATATATATATATATATATATATATATATATATATATATATATATATATATACAAATATAGTTTATAAAAATATAGTATGTAATCGCTAGCTCCCTGTGGAATGAACCGGACTTACTAAAAACTATACTACTCTACGATTAGGTACACTGCCTATAATGTTGTAGCAAGTTTTAGGTATATCTCATTTGTAAAAAAAATAAAACTTCCGTATTTCGTATTAAAAATAATAGTATTTCGTATACACCGCTGCACACATCAACATTCATGGGAGGATTTAGCCACTAAATTTCTAAACAAATTTTATCCACCCTCCCTACAAACCTGTTTAAGAAATGACATCACAAATTTTTCTCAAAAAGAAAATGAGTCATTGTGTCTAGCATGGAATAGAATAAAGATGATGCTTAAAAGATATCCGAATCATTCGTTAAGTCAAG